>NW_027115488.1:11104-14786 GCF_000696795.3 Halyomorpha halys | reverse complement strand
TATCCCCCTCGTGTGAGGGGTAGAGCAGAGCTCAAGAGATCCCAGCAATCCCCTCGCCGCATCACTGGTAGTGAGCCAGTGGAGGCTGAGCAAGTGCGCTAAAGCCGCAAACACTCAACTTGAGTTACAACAAACTAGCAATAAGTTTAAATTAACGTTAACAGCTCATCATATTATCAACAATTTTTTTCAAGTGACAGGTACACGAAAAGGTTTTAGAAACATAAGTTATTAAAAAATAAAACAACAAAAACCAGCGGTAATAAAGCTACAAAACATCTACTTGGAAACCCCTTGTTTTATTTTTTTATGATCGTCAGTCCGTAGGTTCAGAGAGAAGTATGACCAAAATTTTTATATCTAATAGCGTTTCAGAGTCCATCTGAAATGTCACTGTCAATGTTTTCCTCATTTTATCAATAATTTTATAAATTACATTAGGCTCTAATACTTCGAAATTAAAAAATTATATTTCTTCTGTTTATTGTATTTGTATTATACGACTAGTTTGATATTACAACCAATCCTGACACTATACTCACAACGTATGCCAATGACACATGTGTGGTCGCTGTTAATAATAATTTAACAGCGTTTAATTGCCTCCTAAACACTCCAATCCTACATCACAGCCATCGAAGAATGGAGTCGTAATTGAAGAATTAAAATAGATCCCATCAAATCACCTTTACCCTTCGTCGTAAACCTACCGACTGCCCTATTAATTATGTTGCAATGTCAAACAGATCCGCTATCTTGGACTACATTTGCACAAACGATTAACCTGGAATCCTCACACCAGACTGAAAAGACAGGAAACTGCACGTCGATTTCGACTATTACAGCACTTACTAGACAAACGGTCTAAACTTCCAACACATTACAAAAGACTAATCTACATGATGGTAATAAGGGAATTCTGGACATACGGAGTTGAACTTTGGGGCTCCACTAAATAACTCACTACCTTCGAATTCCTCTCGTATCAAATCCTTACAATCCAAAATCCTTCGTAAAATCCTCAATGCTCCTTACTTTATCACAAATAAAATCATATATATAAATAAAATCAGCATACCTATTTACTTTTACTTATTTTTTAAAAAATATATATTATGACAACATTTATTCTATTACCATCTCACATAAAAAAAAGCCATGAGTGAGGATAAAATGTATATAAATACAAAAGACTGATCTACATGACGGTAATAAGGCAATTATGGACATACGGAGTTGAGCTTTGGGCCTCCACTAAACCTTCGAATTCCTCTCGTATCCAATCCTTACAATTCAAAATTCTTCGAAAAATCTTTAGTTTGTCACAAATAAAATCATCCATAGAGATCTTAATGTCCCATATGTAACCGTCTAGCTTGAACCCGATATCAATCCAACCATAATAAACTCCCTAACCACCAGAACCCACTAGTTTCTAAACTTGCTTCCTCTTCCATTCCTGACAATCCTCCGAGGCGTCTAAAAAGAAGATGACCACGAGACCTGCTAATGTAAAACGTCATTATAGTGCTGCCAATTGGTAGTTTCTCTACACGTCTGTATCGCTCCATAATAATTTACATCAAATTTACTAAATGTATAATTTTTCACAGTTGTAAATTCCAATAAAGATAAAAATAACTATAGTTTAACAAATAACTCAAATTAGATTTTCTATTTTATTGGTTAAAATAACAGAACAAACACCAGTTGCATAAGTTCATTATGTTTTAGAAAAGTTTTTCAATCTTTATTCATAGCTTAATATCATTAATATACCTACCAACTGTTAGAAAAAAAAATTATTAATTTTATTATCACTCGATTATATAAAAAAGTTTTTAATGATCTGGTGTAATATTTTATTTTACTCTCTCAGCGAATTGAATTAAAACTTAAATCCTGAAAAGTTGGACAACTTTGAAGTTTTTTTTATAATCTCCTTTCTGGTCATTTACGGGGGGGAGGTAATCCACAGGTGAGGACAAAAAAGTCAGTTATTTTACCTCAATTTTTGATTACTTTAATGAAAACTATGTATAATTAATAGTTTAATTTTATGAGTCTGCCAAGTATAGGTAGGAGGAATAAAAAATGGCGTCTGTTTTAAAACGTTAAAAATAATTAATTTTTCATTTGGAGCACTATATCTTTAAAATTACAAATAACAATAGAAAATCTAAGAGAACATCATTTAAAGAAGAGTAAATATTCTTAACTGTAAGCCCTAATAGAGCTATTTACATTCGATAGTTCTCAAGATATAGCTTTTTAAAAAGCAACATTCCATGAAAATGTTGTTCTATAGAAGATCTATATCTCAAAAACCATTTGACGTACAGATGTCTATTAACACTCAAATTAAAGCTAGTTGAATGGGCTATAAAATAGTTTATGACGTTTATCTTTAATGGGGCAGTAATTTTCATGATATTTGCTATAATAAATTGATTTATAGTTGTTCGGACAAATTTTCATTTCCCTAATTTATATTTATATGTGAATATCATAAAAACTACTACCCCTACGAAGATAAGTTTCATAAACTACTTTATAGTAGGTTAAATTCCCTTCATTTTGAGTGCTGGCATGCATCTGTACGTCTTGTGGTCTAGAGATATCCTTTTTCAAAAATCATTTCATACGAACAACTAAAAATTGACATTCTGTGAATTTATTTTGTCAAATATTATAAATACTACTACTCCTACAATGATAAACGTCATAAACTACATTATAGCCCATTCAACTAGCTTTAATTTGAGTGCTGACAGACATCTGTACATCCTATTGTTTCTGAAATAAAGTTTTTCATAAATCAAACTTACTCCGAACAACTAGAAGTCAATTTTAGCAATATCAATTGCAATATATCATGAAAATTACTAATCCTATGAAAGTAAAGATCATAAACTACTTTATAGCACATTAAACTAGCTTTAATTTGAGTGCTAATAGACATCTTTACGGCACATAGTTCCCGAGAAAAAGATTTCTCAAAATAAATTTATTACTAATATTTCAGTACATTTTTAAGAAATGTTACTCTCTAAAAACCTGTATATCTCGAAAAATGTTGGATTTGAATAGCTCTATTAGTGCTAATATTCAAGAAAATTTACTTTCCTTTATCAATGTTTCTTTAGATTTTCTAGTGTTGTTGGTAGTTTTATAGATAGAGAGCTCCGAATGAAAAATTAATGTTATTTAAAGTTTTCAAACAGCCGCCATTTTTTATTCCCCCTACCTATACTTGGTAGATTCGTCAATTTTGACTAGTAATTATACATAGTTTAAATTAAAGTAATCAAAAATTGAATTAAAAGTATTTTTTTCTTCTCAGCTCTTTTACTATGATCAACCTATTCTAACCATGGTAGGGGTGTAAAGTTTTTCATTTTGTGGGACCGCCACTTAATGAACACAGTCAACGGCCGGATTCAAACCGGCGCCGCCAGAAAAACTTGAACGAAACCTAGTTTCATATGTGTCGAGATAGAAAAATTATGAAGTAATTAGTATTTCGAATTCTGAAAGAGTTCATTTCATTTTTTCGGCAAAATGTCTGACACATCACTTACATGGTATTCAGTTTCTTACGAGCAAGAAACGAAAAAATAAGTGACGAATCCAAAAAATTCTTTTTGTAAAATTTTTGATTAACCAACGTTTTTTATTTTCT
>NW_027115488.1:7477-7863 GCF_000696795.3 Halyomorpha halys | reverse complement strand
TTTTGGATAATTGCCTTCAGCGATTATCCTGGCGTCCCAAGTAAATCTGCTACTAGAACATAGCAGTTCAAACTTTAAAAGTTGTCCCGTGAAAAGTAAGGAATTTTGACTTAACCACATATTCACTGGGGTTACAGATATATAATGAGAATTTTAAGATTTATTTTACGGGGCTTCCATTTAATAAATATTGATTGACTCTACTGGGGATTTGAACCCATAATGTTTTGAACCCTCGCCCAAAGGACGTCACGTCTTACTCGACTAGTTATATAACAAAACTGAGCCAAAACACTCCATGAAAAAGTTTCTTGGATTCAGTGCTTGGTAAATACATAATGTTTCCTGACATACGATTGCTAAGAACACACAAACTCAGCTACAAG
>NW_027115488.1:3634-4023 GCF_000696795.3 Halyomorpha halys | reverse complement strand
ATTTGAACCATTTGTTAAAAATAAAATATATTTATTTTGCAGGGTAAAGTAGATTAGCAAATTTTTTTGCTGAAAAGAAAACCAGTGTCATCTCAAAGTACTAAATACCATTTTTCAAAGAAATTAAAAATTAGAAAATTTTTAAGTTGATTTATTCGGAGTTTTTTTTCCTCCCGTGACTACGTTCATAACTCCTCTGAATTTCATCCAGTTCCTACGTAAATAGAACCGTTGAAAAGCTGAATGTGCCTTAAGCCCACTTAAGGCGAAAATATTAGTTTTCAAATTAAGAAAAAAATTTATTTATAATCTTAATATTTTCTTGAGACTGGTAATTCTTTAATAAATAACTCAAATACTATCCAATTATAGTCTCAAAACTTTATTTC
>NW_027115488.1:0-864 GCF_000696795.3 Halyomorpha halys | reverse complement strand
ATGTATTGAATCAGAACTAAATATTCCGCTCCAAATGACCCTCCAACCTAAAGCATTTCATCCTTCACAGATATCTAGTATCATTCAAAGATTACGTGCCCGCATAGCTCCTGGACACGACCTAATCACATCTCACATCCTAAAAATTCTTCTTTGGAAAGCCATCCTATTCCTTACCTACATATATAACGCCGTACTCCGTCACACATATTTTTCTGACCCATGGAAATTATCAATAGTTCAAATGATACCCGAATACCAGAATACCCATCCTCCAACCGTCCTATCTCTCTATTACCGATCATGGGCAAAATCCTCGAAAAAACTCATTTTAAATCGCCTAAACCCGACCTAGATTCCAATCATATAATCCCTGATCACCAGCTTGGATTCCGAACATTTCACTCCACTATCCAGCAATGTTACACGGTGGATGTTGTCTCGTCTTCATTGGAGGGTGGAATGTACTGCGTGGGAGTCTTTTTCGATGTAGAACAGGCTTTGATCGAGTCTGGCACCCGGGACTGCTTTACAAACTTCGTAAATTCCTACCTCCCACATACTTTCTTATTATCCATTCCTTTCTAAGTAATAGATTATTCCAAGTAAACCACGATGGTTCCTATTCATCCCTCTATTCTTAGTGAGCTGTGCTTTTCAAGGTGGTATCCTCGGTCCCATCTTCTACACCGTCATACAGCTGAAATCTCAACCAATCGTAACACTATCCTAACCACGTATGTTTTATTTTTTGTTAGTCTTATTCTCACAAAATGTATCTATTTGTTTGTTTTTGGTAAACTGATCTACTGCTGTGACTATGAATGATGGTCTGATCTCACATTACCGTCTAATATTGAATTT
>NW_027115487.1:0-1313 GCF_000696795.3 Halyomorpha halys | reverse complement strand
TAGTTTAATCTAAAAGTAAAATTTTTAATTTTTTGTATATATGTATATATATAGTTGACCGTAAAAATTTTTTCTTATCATTGTTTATTCAAGTTTATTTTATGCTGATACTATTTTATGTTTTCCTTCCTTTTATTTATGTGTAATTTCTTATCACTTTATTTTTACATAATATTTATCCTAGTTTAGATTACCTTATTGTTGTAATACTTTTAGTTTTTTTTTGTATCTTTTTAGCCCTGCAAAGTGAGGCGAAACGTCGGACATTAAAATAGTTTTAAACTATTTGTTCTTTTTGACCGCAACCCTGACCATCTTCTTATATTTAATTTTTACGGTCAACTATATATACATATATTTATTAATATCATTGAATACTATATTAGTAATGGTTTTGTAAAAAAAAAAAAGTGCAATTATTATGCCTATCTAGCGGCCTATGGGTAATCTTACTTTCCCTGTGACTTCTATGAGCGGCTATAGTTAGAAGCAGAGAGAGAACAAGATAGCTTCCTGTATCCAGGTTGAATCTTTAAGTTATTATATTGAAACTTCTTGTTAGCAGAATAGTTAAAAGATCTTCCTCTACAAGGAAATATGAGTTGAGGAAAATAAATATGGAGCTTTAACCATTCAACATAATTATCCACGAACTACAAAGTGTCGCTTCATTCTATTTCTTGTAGTACAAGAGCCGGGAAGAAAAAAAAAGGCAGTTATCTCACCCTAATTTTTGGTTACTTTAATCAAAACTATGTATAATTACTAGTCAAAACTGATGAGTCTGCCAAGTATAGGTAGGGAGAATAAAAAATGGCGGCTGTTTCAAAACCATTAAAAGAATTAATATTTCATTTGAAGCTATATATCTTAAAAACTACCGACAACAATAGAAAATCTAAGAGAACATTATTTAAAGAAGAGTAAATTTTCTGATATATTAGCCCTAAAAGAGATATTTACGTCCAATAGTTCTCGAGATATAGCTTTGTTAGTTTATTTATTTTGGGAAATCTGTATCTCAGGAACTATGTGACGTACAGATGTCTATTAGTACTCACATTAAAGCTAGTTTAATAGACTATAAAAAAAGTTTATGACTTTTATCTTCGTAGGAGTAATAGTTTACATGATATTTGCTAAAATAAATTGATTTATAGGACAATAAGTTTGATTTATGAAAAGACTTCATTTCAGAAACCAGAAACCAAATCTGCGCTCAAATTACAGCTAGTTAAATTTACTACAAAGTAGTACATTATGTTTATCTTTGTAGGAGTAGTGGTTTTTATGATATTTGACAAAATAAACTC
>NW_027115486.1:0-1933 GCF_000696795.3 Halyomorpha halys | reverse complement strand
TTTTATCAAATTCAAGATTTCAAAAGACTATACATATTTTAATACTTACCAGTACTTAATAATCTCTTTAGAGCATTCTCTAAGCTTGTTTAATCCCATTCGACTTCTTAAAAAACAGTCTCAGTGTAGTTATTTGTTTCAAAGAAGAAACATGACAGTGTTCTACGAAATTCTCGTAATTTTAAGGTTAAGTTGAGTGTTTGCGGCTTTAGCGCACTTGCTCACCCTCTGGTAGTGGTGGCTGATTACCAGTGACGCGGTGAAACGAGTGTGCTGGGATCTCAAAGAGGTCTGCTCTACCTCTCATAGGTGGGGAATAGAGTGGGCTCAGGGATCCTCACGTCGATAGTGTAAATATTGTATATAAGAGTATATATGTGACTGAGGGGCAGCTGTAGCAGCGTGGCAACGTGCCTGTCTACCAACCCTAAGGTTGAGAGTTCGACTGCGGCCCCATCCGGGATTTTTACAAGCATAAAATTATACAAAACTCACTCGCAGCCTCTCCCGGGAATTTGTGAGGACCGTTAGCCAAAGGGTGGCACTTACAAAAAATAGGCGTGGAAGTGACGAACCCACATAACGATAAAACCAAGGCAGGAAACGCCCGATATATTTCCTAATACATCGCGCGAGCACTTAGACGTACATGATTTGTCGCCCATATAATAATAATAATAAATGTGACTGGAGATTATTTTTATTATTATTCTATTTTATTTAATTATTATTTGTTGTACATAGTTTGATTATTTTCGATTATTTCTTTACTCTTCTGTTTGTATATATTTAGGGAGAGATTTTATTTATTTGTGATACTGTGTGGAAAGATACTGTTAGTCGCCATATACTTTCCATGGGGAAGGTGGAAAAGAGCAGTAGACTGGTCCTTCACGAATTTATTCCTCAGCAATCACTTCCCGTCGAACCAAAGAAAAGTTTAAAGAACTTCATGGGTTTGAACTCCTGCCTCATCCACCATATAGTCCATACCTCGCACCACCAGATTACTACTTGTTTCGATCCATGGTCTTGAAGGAAATGTCAAGGGAAATATTTGATAATTTTGTGGAAGTTGAAATTGCGGTCCAGCCATCTCAAAGAATGGTATCAGCGTGGGATTGAGCAATTGGCAAACAGATGGCTAATGGCGGTAGATAACAATGGACTATACTTTGAGTATTAATTGTATTTTGTATCAAAGAAATAATAATACAAATATTACATTGAAAAATGGTAATTTTTTTCACTGGATGAATAAAGTAGTCTTTCAGTTGCAACCGTGAGTGACTTTTCTTATCCCTTATTTATTTATTTTATTTTATTTTTTTAGTTTTTGATCTAATCTAATTCCTCTCGAATTCAATCCTTACAGTCCAAAATCCTTCGTAAAATCCTTAATGCTCCTTACTTTGTCACAAATCAAATCATCCATCAGGACCTCAATGTCCCCTATGTTCCCGATTTGGCCAGAACCAGATACCAATCCTTCCATAATAAACTTCCCAACCACCCAAACCAACTGGTTTCTAATCTGGCGTCTCTTTCACTACCTAATAATTCTCCTAGGCGTCTGAAAAAAAGATGGCTTCGAGATCTTCTCCTTTAGAAGTGTTTTTGGAGTTCTATCAAAGGGTAGATTCTCCACATGTTTGTATCATGTCATAATATCACTTACAGCAAACTTACTTGATGTGTATATATGTATACAGTTGTAAATAACAATAAATAAATTATAAAAAAAAAAAAAAAGTTCTTGATCTCGATAACATTTAACTTGTAAGTGTATAATAATTATATATGGCTTTTATACACAATAAAATATATTTAATTTTGTATTGGCTCTTCGGCTAGATAGATTATTTGTGACAATAGATTATGGGAACAATTGCTATGAATAACCATAAAGAGAAGATTACGAGTTAGGAGCATA
>NW_027115485.1:13787-14230 GCF_000696795.3 Halyomorpha halys | reverse complement strand
ATATTATCTTAGGAATCCGATGAATCTCCGACTGTTTTAGGCACTAGAACAGTGAATGTCAACAATAAAATTTATTCGGGACAAATTGCGCAAAAATCTAAAATCGCAAGCAAGAAAGCTTACTCTACTGAGCATACAGCCCATTCTGCGATGTCCTCCTCAACAGGCCGGCCTCCCCCCGCGTGAATTATTCAGCGTTTCCAACCTAGTTTCCCTCGCGAGCTTTGTACTAGTGAATGGCTAACACCTGGCCCACCGCGGCTATTTGAGGACCCGACAGGTAACAGAATGTGGACTAGTTGCAAGGATAAATATTCTTCAACTTTACCACATTCTCAAATAAATGAGAAAGTTTTAAAGAAAATATAATTTAAAAATTATAAAAGACGTTCAACGTTGAGCCTCCATAAATATAATATGTCATAATTATGATCCTTCGTAAC
>NW_027115485.1:8087-9804 GCF_000696795.3 Halyomorpha halys | reverse complement strand
GCTCGAAACACAATTCTCCTCTTTTCATCTCAGTTTAATATAAACATAACCATTTTTTATTTCTTCAATTGAATCTGTAGGGGCTTGGTCCGTAAAAAATATGAGGCTACTGGAAAATTAAGAAATCTGGTGAGTTTTAAAATTACGGACCAAGCCCCTACAGATTCAATTGAAGAAATAATAAATGGTTATGTTTATATTAAACTGAGATGAAAAGAGGAGAATTGTGTTTCGAGCTATGACATAAATCTTAAGACAGTTATGAAGGCAAAGATTTTTAGTTATAAATAGCAAAGTATCTGTCGTCAGGATTCCAGGATAATCGCTGAAGGCAATTATCCAAAAATATATATTTATATTAATTAAAATTGAGTTCTGTAAAACTATTATTATAATCGGATTCTTTTCTAGAGGCTTTTTGTGTTTACCAGTCTCCAAATAAATACCTTTATATTTATAAAATATTGTTACCATTAATTATATACTACAATAAGTGGTGATACGGTGTCATATTTACATCGTTTATAATATGATTGCAATGATATGATATAATTATCCAGACAAATGGTTTGCCATAAAATATGATCATTACATTATAACTTATTACGTACTATATATATAGCTGCTGATTTGGGTGGTGAGCGTCGAGTATGTAGTGACGTCTTCGCCATTGGTATCCTGTTGTAGTAAGGATGGGGTTCCAAGTCTCATAGATTTGCTCAGCAAGGTCCTTTCCACCTGTCCCATTAACCACCGGCGAAGTGCCCTTTGTTGACAGGTATCATACGCGGCACAGGTATGACACGGCATATGGCAAAGACTTTTATAATATTAATAATTGTTAATACCTCGATACATATGAAAATCTATCTATCGATAAGTTTCAGTATTTTATTCTTTTTATTTTTACGAATCTTTCACATTATCAACACTGAGCTGAGATCAGGAATACAATTCACGTTAGGGCTATTTATATTATGTTTTCGTACATCAATATAAATTTTTTAAGTATTTAAACGAATAATTGTATTTAAAAAATCTACATACTATAATCTATCTATATGAACGTATCATCTTACTTCATGACATATCTCAAATAAAACTTGACACCTATTTGATTATTATATTGTTCTTTTTAACTAACTGTGGGATGATTAAAATATACAGTGGATTATTATTATTTGCTTGATGTATATTTTTTTAAAAATTTTATTATCACACAATACAGCTGCTGTAACAAAGTTTACAGCAATGGTATCCAATATGTTCTGTAAACATTTCAAAATTGATATATTTGGGAAAAATTACTTACATAATCGAAAACATCTCCTGTTTCACTTGGAGATAGGCGTATTCTTATTATGTATTGGTGACATTTTCATAACAATCATGTGTTTGAATAATGTATAAGTACCTGAAAAGCGAACCAAGCATTGAATTCAGATGACAATTTGATTTACAGATTTCAAAACAATCTAGCCTATTTTCAGACTTTCCTTTAGGAAAATGAATACGAACATATCTGAAAGCCTTCGTAAGTTCATTTAAAAGTCAGGGATAAAGTATGGGTTCTGAAAAATATGAGGTTACTGAAAAATTAAGAAATCTGGTGAGTTTTAAAATTACGGACCAAGCCCCTACAGATTCAATTGAAGAAATAATAAATGGTTATGTTTATATTAAACTGAGATGAAAAGAGGAGAATTGTGTTTCGAGC
>NW_027115485.1:7589-8037 GCF_000696795.3 Halyomorpha halys | reverse complement strand
CTGTTTTCTTTTTATAAATAGGCTCTTAGAATGGCTCTTTGATATTTAAATTACACTCAAAATTTGGAACACATTCAACTGATGCTTTATATACATCTTTGTATTTTTAAAAATTTGCAAAAAAAATAAATAGTAACAAATAGCAAAAAAAAAATTGCAATTTTTTTTATTTCTTCAGGTTTCACTTTAAAGACTCCATGTAATTTAATATTCAATTTTCTAATCGACTCTCTTCCAAGCAAAGCAGAAAACTCTTTATTGTTTATTGTATGAAACAGGAACTCAGGCGCCATCTACTGGTTTGAAAACTTCATTGGTATATATATTTTTGGAATGAATGTCCCATGGCTTGAAAGACATTTTGTAACTGAGAAATGAGTTAAACTCTTTTTTAGAGATAATGATACTCCCTGAGTCTATTTCTAATTTCATTTTTTTATTGTTCATA
>NW_027115485.1:5524-7364 GCF_000696795.3 Halyomorpha halys | reverse complement strand
GTAGGCTACAGGTAATAGTAATGAATGATCATATTCATACTAAAATAAAATAAAATAAGAATGAAAAACAAATAAATAAATAAAAAAAGCTCATAAAAATAAATTAAATCGTTCTTAAAATATATACAAACAGAAGGATAAAGAAAATGAACATAATCAAACTATGTGCATGAAAAAAAAAATTCCAGTCACATTTACTCTCCTATATACAATATTTAGAAATCGACCTGAGGATCCCTGAGCCCTCTCTATCCCCCACGTGTGAGGGGTAGAGTAGAGCTTATAAGATCCCAGTGCATCCCTCTCGCCGCATAACTGGTAGTGAGCCAGGCTGAACAAATGCACTAAATCCGGGAACACTCAGCTTGAGAGGAGAATCTAAGCATTTCCAGAACTCGAATTGTCCTTTTTTATATAACAATAAGTCTCTTGGCCACTGCCATTTCAACCTTCGAGGTGAATTGTAGGAATGGGAAGTACTAGATAATAATTGAATCAAAGGATTAGGATGGTTAGAAAGGTTTGTATAGAATTTTGGTTGGTATGAGCTCTAGGACAAAATGGATATGAAGGTCATGGTGTAGTGATCTGTTGGAAACATTATAGGATTGGATACGTTTGGTGTTTGACGGTTTAGCTGTCCCTCAAAATCCAAGTCCGTAGGTCCTGATAGGTCTGCGTATAGTATTATAAATTAGAAGTATTTGTTTTCTATTGAGAGATGAGAGGTTGCCATTGGTTGCACAATTGCTCAATCCGGGTGAGGTGTGTTTGGAGATTGAATGAGGCTGTACAGGATCAGGATGAGAGGATAGGATAGCTGTATCATCGGCAAAAGTTGCCATGACGTGTCGGGATTGATGGGAATGGCAGCAATGAAGAGGTTGAAGAGGACAGGATCCAAGACACTGCCTTAATGAACTCCTGCCTCGATCGGGTAGATATTTAAGAACTCGGAACCACTGCGAAGGACCACTGGATTAGAAGGGCCAGGTTGGGAGTCCATTTCATCAATTGAACTATCAGGTGTCACCGGTGGTGTATTCTTGTGTATCTGCATCTTTTATCTCTAGTACGAGTCTATGGCTGCCGTTAATATTAAGGAACGCATACACTGTTCACTTAAAAGTTTATAAATAAGTGATTAATCACCTATATTTTAGCTCACATATGAGCAGTATCACTTATTACACTGACACTGTTTTTATTCAAGTTCAGTTCAAAATACAGTCTATTGTGGGATACGATGTAACGTATGTTCAATGGCTAAGTAGCGCATGCGCACACTCAAACTAAATAAATTTCTTTATTTTAAAAAGTTAATATGGTTAAAATATATTATATTTACACGGATTACATCCAGATTTTGTATAAATTATGTGACTACGTAATTTAAAAAAAACATAAAACGTAAAAATTAAAAACTATAACATTAAAATCCGATTAAGGTAGTTAATAACATGTAGCTAACGCCAGTGGATTATTGGAACGGGGACGTCTGGTTAAGTGTGAAGTATGACGGCTTTATACTGCAGAGTCCAACCCTTCCTCGTGGACGTCGACTAAGGGGACAGAGCTCTGCCACATCTCAGGTATCGGTGGAGGGGCGATATCTTGAAACAGAGGTTTAGAACAAGCCTTCCAATTTGATGTGCATGCGACTTGTTAACTCCTGCACAGTGAGGAGTTGGAGCTCTCGAATGTTTCCCCTGTTCCCTTTTGGTACGCCGAAGAACTGACTCAAGCTGATCGTATGTGAAGAAAATAGGATTGTCGTTGGGAGAACTGTCAGAGCAGCACTACTTGTCCTTTCAGCATCCTTAGCAGCATAGTGTGAGGC
>NW_027115485.1:3638-4939 GCF_000696795.3 Halyomorpha halys | reverse complement strand
CTGATGTAAATAAATAAATGTAGGAACGTATGTACCCCTGGATGGAAAAGGGCCAATCTGCTCTTCGTGGTGTACGTGCCCAGCGGATTACAGCTACCACATAACCAGGCGGTGTGACGAGCGTTGAAATCCCCAAGGAACAAACCGTCTCATAACCTGGGCATGTTGCAGTAATAGCTTCATAGATGTAAGTTCAGCCCTTGGTCTCCTATACACACAGCTGAAGGGGTCAATTGCCTTCTTTTTGGCTTCACTTTTCTTTTGAAGAAGTGTAGGGTATGTCACTCTCCTGATTATTAGAAATGATAATATTATAAAAAAAAGTTATCTATCGCTATTTAATATTCTCACAACTACTCTGTAGTAATTTGTTCTAAACTTCTGTAGCCTAAGTAAAACTATTTATCAAATAAAAATCTTATATCCTCTATCCTCTGATTTGGGTAGAGAGAGTGGTTGGCGATGGCAAACAAACTTCAACTCTCGCAACTTGGGATAATGGGCTTTGAAGTAATGCGGTTACAGTAAGCAGTTAGTTCCATAGACCGTAGGCCTACCTCGGCCCATGAACCCTTCGGTCTATCCGCAATCTTAATCATTTATCAAGAAATAAGTTTTAACCTTTTTGATCATACCAAAAAGAAGGAGGATGCATCACTGAAGATAAATGGAGTTAATTAGAAATAATAACATTTTACTTTCTAACTAACTCAGTATGTTACCTTAACATTTCTATTGCTAAGGTACATAATTATTAATAATTCCCGTTTTTAAAACTATAAACCATTTTTAAAGGAATTGTAAACTTTCATCCAACGACATATAAGTGAGTAAATGAAAATAAGTCTGATATTTTTAAAGGGTGAACACATTATTTTTTTATAATCCACTTATTAAAAGTATGTTTTGTCAATTTTAATTTTCATAACTAAATTCTCTGAGCTAATTAAAAAAAAGAAGATTACTGGCGTTTTAACGAGTTCTTTCACTGCAAAGTGCTTAATAATGCACAATTTATTTATCGATTTAGAAGTAAGAACTCAACATTGCAAATTGAGAATCTGCCAAGAGAACTTAGGTCTGCTATAAAACTTTTACGAATGACTCCTACTTTGCTAGCAGTAAATCCAAACGGGAAACAGTCCTTTCATTTACAGCTACAACTCTTTTCTTCTTAAAAGCTGTATTCGCCCAACTAGCTTCTCAAGTTACAAGCTTTATCATATAAAGTTAATAATAGATGATAATGAGATTTAATACACTAAATCCAATTATTTAATTATAAACAAAATGTTTGCATA
>NW_027115485.1:499-886 GCF_000696795.3 Halyomorpha halys | reverse complement strand
GGTTACGATTTTTAACTTATACTAAACTTATTTGTTCCTCAATTTTGAATTCTCAAGGTATTATTACTAACATGGCATATCTAGAGAAAGAGTTTGATATGCTTTGTTCGAGCAATTCGAATCAATTTTATATGCCTGATCCTAACTACAAATTTCTTTCGTGTATATATAAATGTATATGTATATATTTATATGGCAATTTTCAATTATTAATAATAATATATTAATATTTAATAATATTTTCGTAATCGTTAGAGGTAGCATATAGTTCATTTTTGGTAAAATTGTAACTCAAAAGGCCAGCCAGGAATATTGATTTGTCAAAACAATGAATTTAATAGCTGTTTTATCGATATTTTCTAGAGCTCTGTCTTTTGCTAAAGAGAC
>NW_027115485.1:0-449 GCF_000696795.3 Halyomorpha halys | reverse complement strand
CAAACGTCCACGATACAAAATCGCAAGGAATTCTCCTAATAAAACATATATAATAATAAGAGTCATGATAACAATAAATTCCTCAATCACTAGCAATTTTCAACGGCCATGAAATATATTTTATTTATAAGAATATTCATTATCTTTTAAAAAAAACTAAAGGTTACAGTTTAACTAAACACATAATAGATACCAGCTCGAAATCATATGGGCACGTCTCTCACAGATATCTAATACAGGCGAAAAGATTCAGGTAAAGTGACTATCAATTTTTTAATCAAAACTAACATGAGGAACAATAACATGACATTACTAATGACTAATACCTTGCAAAAAATGAATGGCACGCAACTTTCAATGATAAAGTATAAGTACTCTTCACTTTACTAGCCCTCACAATATACTACGAGTGTACACTGGATACACCAATAGGTATTCAGATAAGGCCG
>NW_027115484.1:188342-188780 GCF_000696795.3 Halyomorpha halys | reverse complement strand
TCGGTTCGCAGCTGTACTAAAAGAAATTGGTAAACGTATCTCATAAATTGAAGATCTTTTTTGAGCTTACTAATCCAGCTGTAAAGGAAGGAGGGGACAAGAATTGCCACTTGTGCTTGTTCAATATTTTAATGTTATATATATATTTTCCAGGTTCCAGAAATAGCATTTAGTATGTATATATGTTTCTATTCATATTATATATCACTATCGGTTTCTAATATGGAACAGACCTATAATTATTAGACATGTATTTCCTATATGTTTAAACCAAGAACTTGGTACCACAGAACCACTAGCTAAGTGGTTGGGACGGTAAATATAATTGTTTATAATTAATCATGGAATTTCTTTTCCATTGGTGTCGTGTTTTTTTATTACACAAATTTACTAAGGTGTGCTAATCAGGTGGTTTGCTACTATAAAATCAAGTTGGGA
>NW_027115484.1:187635-188292 GCF_000696795.3 Halyomorpha halys | reverse complement strand
TCTTTAAAAATATGTCTAATCGTAAGAATGGACTGACAATATTTGCACGTTGGAGGTGGCAGTTTTCTGATCAGGTGAGAGTGCGTGAGGAGAGTTAAAAAGCTAAAAATATCTTTCTTCTCCTCTACTTTCTAGCATTTTCATCGGCTGGCCCTATTTCGGGACGTAGGCCAGAACTTTAGTATGGAAAAATTGAGGTGACATCTATTTCTTTTACTTCTATTACTTGACAAGCCTACCTCACTTAGGCTGTTCTAAAAGCTCAATCTTGCTTTACTTTGATTACCAGGTGCAAGCGCCTTAAGCCACACAGTACATCTAGACCTTTTAAAATAAGTTACTCCTGCATATATGAATTGCGCTGTACGATTTATTTATGTGAATACAGTTGTGAATATCATTAAATAAATAGTAAACAATCCGCACTCCTGAAGAGGTTGACACAGCAGTGGAAAGGATCACCACCATCATCCAGAGGGCAGCCACAAGTTTTCAATTGTATTCTTCACAAACCACACCCCCAACCATTTCCTTATAAAATAACTACGGTCGACAATAAACACGTCATTATTCCCTTTAAGGTTAGCTAAAGTGCTTTATTGAGCTTTACTGATCGATATCACGAATGTTAGACTGATATTCGATATGTTGGGAAAG
>NW_027115484.1:184140-187530 GCF_000696795.3 Halyomorpha halys | reverse complement strand
TATTAAAGATAAACTATAAACTATAAATGTCAATAATAGAATAGATAAATATAGAATTATATTTATGTTTCTACCGTAATCAGGAGTAGAGCTATTTGTGTTTAAAAAAACTAGCCATTAACAATTTAAAATACTATAAAGCAATAATTTCAAAACTGGTGAACATAATTTAATAAAACTTGAATGTTCCTCTTAGGTGCCTGGAATCTTTATGAAAACTACTTTGGGGCCAAATTTTATTAGATTGTGAGATAATGAGGTAAAAAATGTATTTGAAGAAGCAGCCTGGGCTTCAGCCTTTGAGAAGAGGTTGGATTTCCCAAGTTGTAGCCCAATACTCTTTTAACTTTTGGTAACTGGGAGTGGAATTTTGATAAAGTCTTTTTTTGATTCCATTAGTAGTTCCCGCTGCAATTGGCTAGTTCTTACAAAACAAGGGGCATCCATTGCGATTCTTAGGACCTTATTTTGAAATTTGTAATTTTGTAATTGCATTTTGCCGAAATGTGATTACTAGTGAATTTGACAGAGGTATTATTCCATGATAAAGGTATTATTCCAAGAATTATTAAATTACCATAGATGATATTTATTCCAGGAATTATTAAGTTAACATATATAATAAAGGTATTATTCCAGGAATTATTAAATTACCATAAATGATATTTATTCCTGGAATCATTAAGTTAACATATATGATAAAGGTATTATTCGAGGAATTATTAAGTTACCATATATGATATTTATTCCAAAAATTATAAAGTTAACATATATGATAAAGGCATTATTCCAGGAATTATTAAATTACCATAAATGATATTATTCCTGGAATTATTAAGTTAACATATATGATAAAGGTATTATTCCTGGAAAGTTCAAGTTATTCCATAATCAGAGAAGTCTGAAGACTGAAACTCAGTTTTGTAAGACATCCTGTTAACTCTAGATTTATTTATTTTTTCTTTTTCCTTTACTCAAATTATTTAAGATATATAAGTCAATTGTTTATTTTAATAATTATTTGAATATCGTTTGTTTTGTCCACCATTTTCTCTTACATTCTTTGATTACATAACTGTAATTACTTTTATTGTTTTTTAGTTTATCTTTATTATTTATAATTGTTCTATAATTATAGGATTGTAAGTAATTAGGGGTGCTCACTCTTCCCCGCATAATAAATTTAAAATAGCAATAATTGAGTGTTACAATAATTATTTAAGGCCCACTAGGCCGATCTGGTTATTAATAAAATAAAGAGCGTATATTATTCAATAAAAGATATTGAATGGGCCCTTAAATAAGATGTTGTAATTTTTAATATTATTTTAGAGTTACAAGTCTAAAAGGATTAATTTAAATACTTGGACTAAATGGGTTACGAAAGAAACTTTGGGACTAATCTATACCGGACCAAACCAAAGTGGATTTTAAATAGCTCTGATTTTTATATTTAACTTTACATTTTTGTTTAATTTCCCTTTTTTTGTTCCTGATTAGTCTGTTAAAAAAAAAAGCAAAGCTGCTTGTTGAAAGGGATGTTAAGGAGAGAGCGTTAACCTGTAATAGCATGCCCCTCCGGTTTGTGAATATCTACCAGTACCTGGGACCAATAATTAGAAAACATTGGATACGAGGTATTTAATTATTAATTATTATAAAACATTGGATACGAGGTATTTTAAGGTATACGACGAGGTATTTAATAGGGTGAAAAAAATTGAATAGAGTATACTCCCGAACATGCTCAAAAGTCAAAGGAATGAAGAAATTTTGCAATAAGACAAAGCAGCTCCTATATGAAACAATATTTCTATCATCTTTGTTCAATAGAGTGGAGAGTTGGACAGTTCTCACCCTGCTAATAATGTGACGGCATCAGATATAAGGTTCCTTAGATGGATCATAGGGAAAACCCAAACGGACCGAATTCATGATGAAAGATCCTTGGGATCTTGCCACTTGGAAAGATAGTGGATCAGCGCCGTCTTAAATGGCTTAGATAATAGGAAGCGCCATTGAGATCGACCGTGCAGATTTATCGACTAAATACATTTCAGAAACGTTGTTAAGAGACCCTTCCCTCCCCCCTCCCTTAACGATTTAAATTTAATTGTATTCATGGCACTGGAGGTTAAGGTGCTGGCCTTTGTTGACCGAGTAGAGAAGCAGAAAAAAAAATTGCTTTTCGTATTAAAAAGGAGGAATCATCTTTTAAACCCAGATCTGAGGCTATGTCCATAATAGTTACCATTTCGACATTCAATTAGTTCATTATCACCAACATGGAGTAGATAGAAGACCTAAGGATACTGCCACGGGAGAAGTGGAGAAGAGAATCATTGCAGAGAAGAGCAATACATGAACATAATTTGTTTTTACCAGGTGCTTTAAGTCGGATTCAGTAATTCAGTAACAATAATATAACGCTTTGGTCTCCACTACTAAGACCTTTTTTTTATTTTCAAATCCTCTTTATTTATATATAATTACAATTACAAATATATGATAATACATAGTATATATACAAATTACATACTGACTTTGTTTGCCGTATGGCAGTATAAGATGAGTTACAGGGTCAGCTGAAGACGGTTTCACATTGGTAACATACTGATTGGGGGCTTGCATAGAATGGAGAGGGACCATTCCGGACCTTCCCACGGCGAGGGCGTCTATTAGGGGGACAGTGCTAAGACCCCCAGGTATCGACGGTCTTATATAACTTTAGAAATATTTGCTTAAAACGGGAAGGGGAGACTATTCGAGATAGTTTAATAGAACAATACTTAAAAAAGCGCCTGAAATTTAAAAAAACGGGGTGAGAACCTTCCTCTCTCGCTCTCAGAGGTAGCTGTACTTATTTGACTTTTAAAATAAACAATTATAGCGAGTAGGTTGGTCGATGCACAACATGTAACGATCTCACAAGAAGAGATCATAAAACAAAAAAAAGGCCATCCTTTTCGGCAGACCCGTCCCACTAAGACCCCCAGAGAGCAATGGTCCTATATCACTTTTTAAATATTTGCTTAAAACAGGAAAAGGAGACTTCACAAGCAGGAAATCCTTCACTCCCGCCCTTCGTAAAATATGAACTATCACTCACGAAATACTAAAAAAAACTTTATTGGTATAATACAAACAAGAATGTTTACATAACAAGTGCTACTGAGCTAATGACACGTACTGTAATGCTGCTAGACTAAGTAGGGGAGACATATATATAGTGGTGGGGGATTAGTGCTGATGCTACATTAAATTTGGTGGTGGTCCGGGGATAACTGTAGTAGCTTTACTTATCTGACTTTAAACCGACAATTATAGCGAGTAGGTCGGTCCATACCATACTAATAGTTGTAAATATAAGCTCACTTAATTAGTTATAGG
>NW_027115484.1:182480-183374 GCF_000696795.3 Halyomorpha halys | reverse complement strand
GATTGTAAGGATTGGATGCGGGAGGAATTTGATGGTTTAGTGGAACCCCAGACCTCAATTCTATATGTCCAAATTGGTGTGATTATCGTAGTGTATATTAATTTTTTGTAGTGAATGGGAAGTTTAGAGCTGCACAACGAATAATAAATGATACCAAAACAATGCACGAACCTATCTCAAGCAGACATGTACCGACCGATTCTCGGTCACTACCGCATGGACTAGGCCTATAATAAAGGGGCTCTAAATGTGGATATCAGGCTGGAGAACCGCCTAAGACATAAAACCCCGACAACTAGTTTTAAGTTTTAAGTAGTTCAAAGTATTATTTTTCTAATTAAAATAAAATAATCCGTATCTTAGTTAAATCTCAAACATTTATTATTACTTTTAATGGGCGATGTTTCGGCCAACCTGGGAATCCTCAAGGATAATATGAGATATAATACACTTCACATCCAAGAATTAAAACTTTTTTGCAGGGTATTCTTCCCAGGTCAATGAATGAAGTCTAATCAACCCATTTTGTCACTTTTCTAATAAATTTTGAATTAAGGCATTTTTGTATTCTCTACCCTGGTCCATCGTGATTTGTATCGGAGGGGGATATAAAGAAAAATATTGTGTTAATACTTGATGGATGTTTGTGGCATTATTTGTCCGAATGACTTGAGCATAAAGTCGTTTAGAGAATGTATCTATAATTGTAATGATAAATTTTCGCTCATAATGCAAAGTGTCTATCATCAAATATTCAAAAGGTCTTTCCGGAGTAGGGGTGATCTGAAATTTTGTTTTGATAGGTTTTCTTTCATATTTAGTCTTTGCGCAAGTACGACATTTGTTAATAAAGGCAGCTATTTCGTCTTTCATGCGAGGAAAGTAATAATATCT
>NW_027115484.1:173797-182430 GCF_000696795.3 Halyomorpha halys | reverse complement strand
AGTTCATTGAGATTGCTTCTGTTATACTGGATAATATTTGTGGAAGTCAATAGTTCATTGAGATTGCTTCTGTTATACTGGATAATATTTGTGGACGTCAGTAGTTCATTGAGATTGCTTCTGTTATACTGGATAATATTTGTGGACGTCAGTAGTTCATTCACATTGCTTCTATTATACTGGATAATATTTGTGGACGTCAATGGTTCATTGAGATTGCTTCTGTTATACTGGATAATATTTAACAAATAATATAAGACAATACAGCCTTGGTATATGAAAGTTTTAGCTTCCTCTAAGCCACATTTACATTCAGTTTTTTCTACCTAAGATTTGTTGTACAATGTAAAATTTGAGTATATAACTTATGTTTTGGCAACAAAACTGAAAAATTTTCAAAGCTTGCCCTTTCATTACTCAACTTTTCTCGACTTGTTCCGAGCTGCCTATAATTGATGTGTATCTAACGACAACTGAATCGTATTAAATTCGATCTAGTTTCAGGTTTAGGTTTTATATTCCAATAGTCGATCTAATGCTAGGTTCAGGTTCTATATTCCAATAGAATTCAGGCTCGTGATTTATCTTAAGAAATAAAAATGCCCAATGGACCTTATTATCTTTAAGATGCCTATGGACTACTACATCACGATAATAACTAAATAAATAACTAGATAACAATTAGAGGCAGACAATTAAACGATATATCGATACATCGATACCACAGAGAGCAGACAAGAGGTGGAAACAAGACCGCCAATTACCCCCTCCCCCCAATAAGATTAATTAAACAAGAGCCATTAATTAGGAACCCTAACGAAGCTATCGATCATCCCTCCCTCTGTCGCCCTTTATTGGCGATACCCCTCCGCTATAGCATTTCGATAAACCGTTTTATCCCTAGGGAATTTCCCATTATATTGAACAAACTAAATCCGAGATGGGAAATGGCAGGTGCAGCGGGGTAGCTCTCCATCCGCCGGGGGATGGCCAATTAAAATTTCACACGATTCCATCCGAGCTCCCAACTTCAATCGCTTTTAAAGTAGTTCCTGTTTGTAATACACTCCAACTTGCATTAATCAAAATAAAATATTATTTTTGTAAAAACTATTGATATAAGGATTAAGGATCCATAAAACAAAACTGCTTCTATTACTGCATTATCATTACAGATTATATTTAATGATTACTTGAAGCAGGGGTTACATGTGATAGATAGACTAATATGTCGAGCAGGTTGGTCGCACATGCCGGATAGTTATTGGTTCTAGCCAGCAAATCCTGATAGTACGATAGAAAATATTAGTTCGCATTATGATAATGAATGCGACTCTTTTCACTATCACTGCCACACCACTTAAGTAAACTTTTGTTACTTACAGGAATAAAGCTTGGAACATTGCAAGTGATGGCCCGAGTAATATTCCTTTCCTTGAATCCCGTCATCACCTTAGCGCCGATCAATCAGGTAAGATCCCATCATCACCTTAGCGCCGAGCAATCAGGTAAGATCCTTAAGAAGCTTTTTATGTCGACAAATTCCATGTTGTTAAATTTTGTTTAACCTTCTTAGGGATTACGGAGCTAAATAAAAATATATTTTTCTGTATCCATATCGTGACAATTAATTTTTGGTTCTATAGTAAGACAGCTTTAACCTTCATTCAATTATTTTAATATAATAGTTGAATATTAAGTTTACTTTTGTGGAAATTAGAATATTTCAGATTTGAAAGTAAAGAAGCGAACTTTTTTAATAGATCTAAAATCTAAACTAGGTCTATAGAAATTTTTTTTAACCACTCATAATGTTATGTGTACAATAATTTAAATTCCCTCTAAATGACTGTTCTCAAATTGTACATTATTTATATAAAGATGTTTGGCAAAATAAGAGTCTTTTTGGTAAAATATTCAATATTTGAAGAGCTGTGTTACTCACTCAGTAATGTACCTAGCATTAGTTTTGTTTAGTTTCATTTAAGATTGAGAAAATGGATTAAATCTTTCGCTATAAATCATTAAATATCGTTTTGGTTTTCAAACATGCAAACTTTATCTAGTAAAACCATTTTTTTTTCTTTTTTAGTCAAGTGGAAGATAACAAAAGTTATAGGAAGTGTAGTATCTTTAGCTGGTTTTCCCGCCAATTTGTTTTGAGTAGGGGGAAAGGAAGGTTCCAAGTTGTGTTATGTGCTGTGTGCGGTTCTATTGTTGTCTACTAATGTTATAACGTTGTGTTCTAGTTTTAAGTGCAATAAAATATATATAATAACGCGTGTGTTATTTACAAAATCCGGACATTCCAATATAATAATTGGCGACGAGGATTAAAACATCGTTTTGTTCAGTTGCTATCTTCAATTGCTATCAAACGGAATATCAACGTTCACAATCTTTTCCAACCTCCACCTACGACACATGGCTAACTTTTCTATCGTACTATAGGTATCTTTGTTTTCATTATACAAACACTTTACAATCAACTCAGTGTTTGTACTTTGTGTGGTAAGGAGGCATTTAACGGAACGAGCTCCAAGGGATTAAGTACTCGTGTCTACAAGCGATAAGTTTTCACTTTTTTTGGATTTTAATTATTAAATATAAAATCAGACGGTATGTCTGAGTCTCCCCCCCTTAAAACGAAAGAAGGCAAAATTTAAAACAAATACTACTAAAACAAACGACATACAAGTAAATGCATAACATTTCTTATAATAAAAAGAGACGAAAAGGATGAAGAGGGAAATCGTTAGATTTCAAAAAAATCTCACCGTTTTTTTATTTATAAAAGCATAAATAATTTGATCGGGGACGTAAAATTTGCCAACAAATTAAAAGATGGAACCCTCCTAATCGAAGTTTTTACAAATACACAATTGGAAAAATTATTAAAATGTGAAACAATGTTAAATAAACTCCCGATTAAAGTAGAGCCGCATGGTAAGTTAAACCAGAGCGAAGGTGTCATATGGTGTCCCGATTTAAATTTTTGTACATTACAGGAAATAAAAGAAGAATTGAAAGCTCAAAATGTAGATGTTAAAAGAATGACATATTTTAAAAATAACGAAAAACATTATAACACCTCTTAACGTTTAATTACCCCACTATTCCGCGCCAAATCAAAATAGGATTTTATAATATTACTATAAAACAATATATAGAAGCCCGATTTGGTGTACTGTCTGTATGCGTTTTGGACACACAAAAGCGACATGTAAAAGCAATCCACTTTGTCGTGAAATATGAACTATCACTCACGAAATACTAAAAAAAAAACTATTGGTATAATACAAACAAGAATGTTTACATAACAAGTGCTATTGAGCTAAGGACACGTACTGTAATGCTGGCTAGACTAAGTAGGGGAGACATATATATATATAGTGGTGGGGGATTAGTGCTGATGCTACATTAAATTTGGTGGTGGTCCGGGGATAACTCCTCCCAACCTAAGAATGAAGCTTCCTAGCGAATGATTGGATGAGAATGTGCCCAAGGGTTGAAGGGCTGTGGCTGTGGAACTTCTGCTGTTGGTTTGTTGATGCTAAAGATTTTCCTAATTTGAGAATACTTGAGGTATATATGATACAAGAATAAATAAAGTACAATAATTGATAAAATTATTTGCAATATTGCAGGTATATACATATGATGATCCCATGATAAGCTATCTAATTCTATATTGGAAGTTTCTATATATTCTAAATTATGAAAAGATATATTGGAATGAGTATAACTAAAGATTTCATATGAATATGACATAGGTAATATACTAATATCCTTATTTCTAGTAATATTTACAAAAGAGTCATTATTTCCTAATTTTAGTACACAACTTTTAGGTATAGGAATAGGTAATGTAGTATTAGGTTGTGGGTATAAAACATTTTGGTTATATAAAATATATACATCAATATCTTCTATATATCTAATAAAAGGTTCTGCATTATTAATAGTAGTAGTTTTACAAGAGGTAATATTATTTTTGATAACTTGATTAATACAAGAGTTTGTATTTTGTAACACATTTGTACAATAATAATTTGTTTTGATATAAGTGCAATTTCCGGTAAAAGCTTGGTTGTGAGAGAATAAAATTAAGTGATTAGGTACAACTGTTGTTACAAGATTGTTTTGGTGTACTGATGGAACTGATAACAAGTACAATGTTGAAAGTTTTCTACTTTCTTTTGGGATTGATAGAATATAGTGAATTGTGTCATTTCGTATAGCACAGTGGATTTTGCTAGTTAACCATAAAGTTTCCAAATCTTTACTTATATATTTTTGTTGTAGGTCTGTATGTTTAATAATGTCAGCGTGTGGTATGCCAAGTCTACACATTTCCAGTGAATTTTCTATATCAAGAATTCGAATTGTTATATAATTTATAATTGAATAGAGTTCTTCTAAGTGTATTTTGTATTTGTTTTTGTCAGTTTGTGTTATGACTTCGTTTAATTTATTATTATTATTATTTATGATTTGTATATCATCCTTAAATTTGGAAATCATTTTCTTGTTGATTGTGAATTCGTTAATTAAGTTGTTTTGTATAGTGTTTTCGTTATGTTCACGATTTTCAATAATGTTGTCATACCTTTCCTTATCGGAAGCATCCATATTACCAGTTAACCATTTGATAGCAGTACCGAGACCATTAATAAGTCCTCGTTTATTTCTGTTATGTGACGTTAAAGATTCGATTTTATCTTCTAAGTACAGAATTTGTTTAAGTGTCAAATTATAAATAGATTCTTTAGCTGGGAAATGTATTAAATCCTGTTTAATAGTTTGTATATTGTCAATTAAATCAAAAAAATGTAAGTAGTGAATTATTGTGTCGTATTCTTCTAAGACAAAAGAGTCAGCGAACTTAAAAGTCATTAGACCTCCAGAATGTGTCACGTCAGTTAGTTGATAAGCTACCGTCGGAGTCACTATCAGCAGTGTCCAGATCAACAACTGGTCTATCTATCATCTGTAAGCTTTTTTTTTTTTTTTATTTATTTTTTTTTTTTTATCCCCCTCCCTTGCCATCTCTGGCATACGGGGTGCGGGAGCATTGGGGTTGTGCGCTGGGGTTTGCGCATGCCACTACTCCCTAGGATCACCAATTTTTTCTTTTTTTATTCTTTTGTTAATTATTCAATTAATGTTCTTTTTTATTATTTATTTTTTACTGTGGTGCAGCCCAGCGCTACGTCTGATGGAGCTGCACCTTGTCCATTGCATCCCTCTGGGTCCCTCCTACAGTTACCAGGCTGGTCCAACCCTCCTGGTCTCAATCCGGGTCAGCTTCCTCATCTTCTGGTGGCTCGCCGATGTTGGGCGGTCAAGTCCTTCCCATCGTGTTGTGGGGCCCACCACCTCCTTCCACCCGTAAATGAACTCCTTGAAGAAGGGATAATTCTCTTCTTCTATCAAACTGGGAAGGTCCGACTCGGCTAGGGCGTAAATCCCGGTCTTTCTCGACAGCCTGGCTCGGTGTCCTTCCATGGCAGAGCAATCTATTATTACGTGTTCTGCTGTTTCAGGATAATATATCTTCTGTAAGCAAAAGACATGTCTTCTTACGATCCTTTCTAGGTCTCCTTACGTTCTTAGTATGTGCATGCACTATTTTGTTTTTATCTACAAAGGTATAGACTGGCTTGTAGAGGTTTTCATCTTTTGTCCTAACATGTCGTTTTATGTAAGCTTCGTCGCGTATTTCGGGTGGGTTTTCTCGATTTTGATTTAAGCGTTGTGTGCGTTTTTATTTTTCATCCGAAATTTGTCTATGAGTTAATTTATGGATTACATTTAATTTATCGTGATATTTTTGTACAAGATTTTCCGTAATTATTTGTTCATTCCGGTCTGGATCAATAATTTTTCCGAAGGTAATTTCATTTGGTGTTAATTTTAGATTTTTATTTAATGTTTCATTAAACGTTCGAACCGCAATATTTACATTGGTTTCTAAACTAATAGAAGGATTTTCCTCTTTTATGACCCGTAATAGTTCAATTAGTGTAGAATGTGCCCGATTTAGTATCCCTAAAGAATTGGAGTTATTTGAAACTGTATAGTGGCATATGATTCCTAAACTTTCTAGTAAATTTTGAATTAAGGCATTTTTGTATTCTCTATCCTGGTCCATCGTGATTTGTATCGGAGGGGGATATAAAGAAAAATATTGTGTTAATACTTGATGGATGTTAGTGGCATTATTTGTCCGAATGACTTGAGCATATAATCGTTTAGAGAATGTGTCTATGATTGTAATGATAAATTTTCGCTCATAGTGCAAAGTGTTGTATCCTCAAATATTCAAAAGGTCTTTCCGGAGTAGGGATGATCTGAAATTTTGTTTTTATAGGTTTTCTCTCTTATTTAGTCTTTGCACAAGTACGACATTTGTTAATAAAGGCGGCTATTTCGTCTTTCATGCGAGGAAAGTAATAATATATTTTTAGTTTCTCATACGTTTCCATAATCCCGCGATGATATGACTTACCGGTGTGGTAATTTTCAATAAGTTCGAGTTGTTCAGCTTTATCAAGTATGTCTATTAATTTAGTTTTATATCTTTTGATTCTAACTGTTTGTTGGCATGGCTATTTGTTGTTGGCATTTAGCTTCAATGAAGTCTGAAATTTTGTGAAATATTCCCTCATAGTCATCTCTAACTGTTTCCACGTTGGGTTTGCAGTAAATACCATATGTTCCATTTGGCTTAATAATTTTTAGCAATTTTTGTTCTAAGTCGTTTATCCATGGGTAAGACGTTTCTATCTTATACCGAAATTTACCGAAAGGTTTTTCAATTTGTTACCACGTGTTATAAAAATTTGATATTTTTCCACATTTACCGGTCGGTCGGTTACTATAAAGATTTGATTATGACTACTGTCCTGGGAGTGTTGAGTGGCAAGGCTTTCCGCATCATTGAGAACTTCGTGTTCTCGGGCTTCAGGTAATGCGTTTTCTAAATCGTTAATTAGTTCTTGATATTCCGAAGCGTTGGGGGAGAGTAATGGCTCATCATTGTTGATCAGATTTTCAATATCAACATCCATATCTTCAACGCCATTAAGTTCATAAATTTTGGTATTATTTTCAATTTTAACTCGGCTTAGTGCGTCCGCGACGTGATTTGTCCGTTCTTCTACGTATTTAATGTCAAAACTAAATTCATTTAATAAAAAGATCCATTTCATTATACGGGTATTATTATTTTTCATGGAAAATATCCAAAGGAGAGGTTTGTGGTCAGTTTGTATAGTAAAATGCTGGCCATATAAATAAGGTTTAAAATGTTTACAGGCGTAAACTATTGCAAATAATTCTTTTTCTATTGTGGAATATCGAGATTCAGTGCTGGATAAAGTTTTAGAAGCAAAGGCTATAGGGTGATCTCTGCCTTCAGAGATTTGGGAAAGTACTGCGCCAACTGCGATATTACTGGCGTCAGTTGTTAAAATCATGGGTTTAGAAAAATCGGGGTAAATTAATATAGGAGAATTAAGAAGTTGAGATTTTAGATTATGAAATGCTTCACTATAACATTCAGGATTTATTATATTATCTGATTTGCGTAAGCACGAAGTTAATGGTTGAGCTATACGAGCATAGTTTTGAATACATTTTCGATAATAACCAGTTAGGCCGAGAAACTGCTTAATTTCTTTTTCCGATCTGGGGAGAGGAAATTTTTCTACAGCTTCAAGTTTGCGGGGGTCCGTTTTAATTCCGTCAGGTGTTAATATTTAACTAAAAATGGTAATTCTGAGTGAAAAAATTCGGTTTTGTCTAGCTGAATAGATAAATTATGTTGATGCAATTTGGAAAGTACGGTATCTAAGTGCCGAAAATGGTCTTCTTTTGATTTTGAAAAAACTATTATGTCATCAATATAAACAAGTACATTTGATGTATTAGCTAACAAAGAATTCATTGCTCGTTGAAAAGTTGGAGGTGTATTTCATAGGCCGACGGGCATGCGAGTAAATTCATAGTGTCCCGTGTCTGTCGAAAATGCTGTTTTAGCAATAGAATTTTCCTCCATTTCGATTTGATGAAACCCGGAAGCTAAATCAATGGTTGTGAAAAATTTTGATCCGTTTAGTTGTTCCGTTAATTTCGCGTATAAATACCATCGTCGAGGCGACATCTTTGGACCCGAATCTCCAGAAAATTATCAAGGATCTGAAAAAGTCATGCCGAGACTCTCCTTATTCTATTTCACATGGAATCCTATTCAGGCTGGATAGAGTGGTTATTTCAAAGCTTCTTAGATTTTCCATATTGAAAGAACTCCATACCACTCACATTGGCATTACAAAAATGAAGCTTCTGGCAAGTATGTGGATTGGGAAGGTTTAGATAAGGAAATAGAACACACCGTCAGGGTACTCCCGTGCCCCATGCCAATTGGGAACGCTTTCAAGTAGATTACGCTGGGCCAATGAACGGTTTTTACTTTTTCCTTTGCATTGACGCCAAGTCCAAACGGCTGGAAGTTTGTGTGGTTCGAGATGCTCCGACTACTCTGTCTGTGTATTATTTGTAAATAATTTCTTTTTAATTCTAACTTGTTCTATTATTAGGTTTAAATTATGTATTTAGCGTTTATTAAG
>NW_027115484.1:168182-173683 GCF_000696795.3 Halyomorpha halys | reverse complement strand
TGAGTCAGCTGTTATTTCGATGTCAGCTGACTGAGGGGAACAGCTGATCGAGGGTATATAGATGTAGCGAACACAACAAAGCTAGTATGTTACAGCAGTTCACACGTGTTACATCTTATTCCTTCTTCTCTTTTTTTTTTTGACATTGTGCTTTCGTCGATACTTAACTTATATATACATCACTACATTCTATTCCTTCATTGTGTACTTATTGAGTTTTTAAATTTCGTTGTTTGATACCTTCCTCTCTTTCTTTTTTCTTTTCTTTTCTATCTTTGTTGTATGATACCTTCCTCTCTCTCTTTCTCTCTCTCTTTTTTTATATCTTCTTTTCTTCTCTATCTTTGTTCTATGATACCTTCCTTTCTCTCTTTTTTTATTTTTTCTTTTCTTCTCTATCTTTGTTGTATGATACCTTCCTCGCTCTCTTTTCTTTTCTTCTCTGTTTGTTTTTTAAGTGGCGGACGCCTTAATGTGTTAGTAAGTTATAAATCGTTGTACTATATTCCAGACATTACCACAGATTGTCCCTTTTAAAGTGGGGGACGACTGTTGTATCTCTATCTGGTTTCCCGCCAATATTGTTATAAGTAGGGGGAAATGAAGGTTCCAAGTTGTGTTATGTGCTGTGTGCGGTTCTATTGTTGTCTACTAATGTTATAATGTTGTGTTCTAGTTTTAAGTGTAATAAAATATGTATAATAACACGTGTGTTATTTACAAAATCCGGACATTGCAGTATAATAGGAAGAGATCTAGAAGGCAATCGGTGTTGCTATTCACGTTAATCCCATGACTAGACTCGATTCGAGTACTTTGCTTTCTATCAAGGAATAATAATCATCAAGCTATATAAATTAGAGTCTAAAGATTATCAGAGGAGGATATTTGTAACTGCCTCATAATATTTATTAACGCAATGGTTTTTGCAAGCAAAATATATCTCTACGTCGAAAATACTAGATTTCATTTTACGGATTAAACATATTAAACAAATTTGTATTGGGTACATGATTGAATGAAGTTCAACTCCGATTTTGATTTATGTTATGGTTAGTATTATATTGTTTTGATTAAGGTTATTGTCAGTACTATATTATTTTCATTAATGTTATGGTTAGTATTATATTGTTTTGATTAAGGTTATGGTTAGTATTATATTGTTTTGATTAAGGTTATTGTCAGTACTATATTATTTTCATTAATGTTATTGTTAGTATTATATTGTTTTGATTAAGGTTATTGTTCGTATTACATTATTTTGATTAGTATTATTAACATTGTAAATAATAAAATAGAATCAATCCTACACGCCCCACCTCCAAAATACTATAATTAGAGCCAGACTTATCTCTCCTTTAAAACATTTACTAATAGCAGATAGTCTTTGAAAACATTTACTAATAGTTGGTAGAGCAGTCTTTGAAAGAAACTTGCCTATGTAGACGTCATGACAGTGAACTGTCGGAACTTCGGAAAATCCAACTACTTTATAAAACCTATAAGACCAACCTTATAAATAACTTACAAAGTTGCATGTTTTTTTATTTTTCTATGACAGTAGTTTGTTATATTTCATAATCAGTATTAATCATTTATTCAAATAATTGGGGCATTAGCAAGACTAATCTCACTATCAGCCTGTTTACACAAGTAATGTCATACTGTTACTTTCACAACAGATGCTCCCACTTGGGTATGAGCCTTTCGTGTTAAGACAACCACTGCTTAAAGCCTTTTTCTATACTTGTTATTAGCATTATAATGTTATAATAAATAAATATAATTATATCATTACTATTGTACTCAAAATATCTTTTGTGTTTCCCTACTTTCAACTACGTTTGCCCCCCCCCTCTCCAGTTTTAGACAAAACTACTTGTTGTCTAAACAAGATAAATATATTAGAGCCAAGTTGATGGGAAGTGGCAGTTCGGGTAATGAGAATCGATTAGTTTGCAAATTATCTGCGGCCTCTGATCGAGATGGCGATCAGCTGATGTGATGTCTCAGCATCTATGTCAGGGCTTATATTAACTCTGGCCAAAGCTTGATTGAAATAATATTTTTTTAAAAAATCATTTAATAACTCATAAAAATCAATTTATAAATAATCTATAATCTATTACATAATTTTATTCCAATCTTTAATTTTACAAACGATAGCGATAACAATTTAAGTTGTGAAACGATAACAATAACAATATTAAGTGGTTAAACTGTAACAATAACAGTATAATTATAATAAATTTCTTTAAGATTGATAAATGAATTGCTTTATTTAATTTACTCAAAAACAAGACACTTCTTAGCTTACCTTTAAAACATTCACTTATAACGAATATTGAACGATGTATGACGTTACAATCTCTCAAAGGAGATAATAACCCATGATAAGAACCAGGTTAATCTTACCGTGGAAACTGCTAATAGCAAGCATAACATCCTTTAAATAAATATAAGTTACAGCCTTAGCCAGCTGTTATTTCAATGCCAAGTGATTAAGTAGATCAGCTGATAGAAGATGTATGTATATAAAGAGGAACACAATAAAAGTCAGTCTTTGAGTAACAAGCGAGTTGGTCATTTCTATCTCCCATTTCTCTTTTTCATTCTTTAAGCTCACAAACGTTTAACTGGTGCTGAAACCCGGGAACTTTATATACCGGAGTAATTCTTTTTCTAAGAAGATTTTTTTAGTTGTTATTTTGTCAACTTCAATTTTTTTTCCTTCTCTCATTTTTTAAAAACATAATGGCTGCTAATGGCAACGGTATCGTTATACGAGCAGTCATGAACATGGAATATTTGATGGGGTCGAGAACATACCTCCCACAGAGGGGAATCCTCCACCCACATGGTTTCCTCCACTACCAGTCTCTCTTCCAGAAGTACACGCAACGACAATACAGTGGATCAAAGTATGCAGACCGCCAAAGACTCGAGGAAGGCCGTTTCTGACCTGAAGCGGTTTATGGGGGAACCGGATAACTGAGCGACTTCATAAAAGGGGATGACCGGCTAATAAACCGATTTGAAGCAAAGTCTATCGAAAATCTACTCGATAGTGAAGATCCAAAGGCACTAAAAGCAGCGGTCGTCTGCAGAGTGAAGAGATTCAGGAAGACGAAGAGACTCCTTGGATCATAGTCATTGTTATCAAGGAGAGATTAAAGAAGGTTCGGAGGAGGGCGATGGGCCCCAGAGGAGGATATATTCATGATGATTAGAGAGCCAAAGAAACCGAAACAGTCTAGTGGGCATTATGCCGCGGAACTCTTGGCACGCTATAACAGAATCGCTGATAAACTAAGTGAGATGATGGAAACAATCCAGGTTCAGTGTCGGATGCAATTCCTCTCCACGGTTCTGAGGATTCAATTGGCGAAAGAGTTGGGGAAGAAGGAGGGATTTGCCCCATGCCCCGATGTTTTGATGTGAGACAGGAATCTGGTAGACACCGGTAGTTCCAGTACTATCGTGTCGAGAAGTTGTATAGTGGAGAGGGATCACACTGCATTCAGGTATATCGGTAGGTTAATCACCCTGGGTGAACCTTGTGAGGTTGATGGGTGGGCGGAAATCGATTTGAACCATTGAGGATTTAGTAAGGGCATCTTGAAAGTGCATATCGTAAACAAGGGATTATAAAGTAATTGGGGGGTGTGACCTGCTAGGGAAGTTGGGTGCTTGGATTAAAAATAGCAAAAGAAAATGGAGGATTAAGAACTTACAAATGTAGTCAACAACAGAGGAACGAGGGTGCACAGATTGGGGATATCAATCAAGCTGAGGACTGGAGACTGCGACACGAGCGAATACCAGGAAATATTTTTTATAAAGAAGGGGATATCCTCGAGGCGACCGGGGAGACTATCCATGAGATCCCATAGAAGCAGGACAGGGTGACATACGTAAAGGAGAGGAGATACCCACTGGCACTACGTCACCATATCCGGGAGGAACGGGAAAATTTTAAACGACAGGGAATCATTATTAATAGTCCATTGTGGGCGGTGAAAAAGAAGGTACCGAGAAGTACAAGGTCGTGATAGACTACCGCAAGCTGAATGAAAATACAATAGATTACAAGACATTTTGGACAGCCAAAGCCAATTAAGGTGGGTGCCTGGGTTAATAATATAAAGGGAAAATGGGGAATTAAGTTGGGGGGGGGGGTAAAGTGTACAAATGTCATTGACAAAGAAAAACCGAGGACCACAATATTCAGCTCATTGGACTTGCAGTTCGGATATCTTCAAATGAAAATGCACCTTTCAACATTTAGTATTATTGCTATTAGCTTTGTATTGCTACATTAAAGTAAAATCCTTCAACATTTAGTATTATTACTTTATTGCTATAAGCTTTGTATTGCTTCATTAATATAATAGTGCTATTGGAATATATTATACTTGGACTGTAATATGTACTATATTATTATATGTTTTATGATAGGCTAACTTGGGGCCCATCCAATCCACTTATATAAGATTAAAGACAGACCATCATGGCGTGTGAGCTAAGTGGAGCATTAATAAGCCATGGGAGAATCAATATCTCCATTCAACTGGTCCCTACCGACAGCTGACCTATATCGATGCAATCCTTGGCGTGTGCAGATTAAAAGGATCAAAAGATAAAGTTGCCCTTTGCAACAAATTCAGTTCTTGATAAAACATTTCAAGTTATGAACCTCTTTGTGGTTTTTCTGAGAATATATCAATACTAATATCAAACTCTGCTAATGTTGTTACATAATTGAAGGTGGACAATTTATGAACAACATTTGTTGAGGTCACGATAGAGTTTGCATTGATTGGATAACACAAACGGTGAGGGAAGCCGTAGGAGACAACTTGGAGGACTTCATGTCGATAGCTGTTGGGGCGGCCAATCATATTCGTCCTAACATCTCCTCTTAGCCAATAATTTTTATTGTAACATGACTCCTTCAATGTAAAGGTTTATTGTCAGTACTTTCAGGCTGCTTTTACTTTATTCACGATGGTTGCCGCGATTTATTTTGATAGCTAATAGTCCCCATATGAATATATTTACAAACTTATTAATAATATATACATAATAGAAAAAATACATAGATATATGCAAGGGATGCTGCTATTCTGTCCTGTATATATAATTATATTTAAATAGTCATATACATACATGTACAAAGGTTTAGTTATTGAGCACGATCTGATCCAATACATATAGTGTGGTCGGTAAAATTTAAATGAATATTTGGGTACAGAAAGCTACCTTTCTAAGGGATAAAATTAGTATCTTTTATCTCTTAGAAATGCGGAGATTGTTCAAGAGACCAAGATGGGAAAAGCTTATGTCATTCCAATTTTTAAATTCTTAAACGAAAACTAATTACTTGTCAAAATTAATGAGTCTTCTAAGTATGGTAATGGGAAATAAAAAATGGTGGCTGTTTAAAAACGTTAAAAAAGATTAATTTTTCATTCGGAGCTCCATATCCTCTATATTAGAGT
>NW_027115484.1:155477-156259 GCF_000696795.3 Halyomorpha halys | reverse complement strand
CGACAGGACTTTTTGAATGCCCTGGTATATCATGCGCTATTCTATTGACATATCCATAATGTATATCATGTGCTATTCTATTTACATATCGATAATATATATCCTGTGCTATTCTATTTACATATAGATAATATATATCATGTGCTATTCCATTTACATATAGACAATATATATCATGTGATATTCTATTTACATATCGATAATATGTATCATGTTCTATTCTATACACTTATCGATCATATATATCATGAGCTATTCTATTGACATATCCATAATGTATATCATGTGCTATTCTATTTACATATCGATAATATATATCATGTGCTATTCTATTTACATATTGATAATATTTTTCATGTGATGTTCTCTTCTATTTAAAAGGTTATTATCGTGAGAATAAATGATACGACATAATTTGTAAATAAATTACTTTAAGATAGATAGCTGTGATGGTCGACTAGCTACGCCTCATGTTTACGTGGACCCGGAGCATTGCTCCTACAATAACCCCTTGTGGTCCTCGTCGACACTCTATTTGTCGATGAGGGAGGATTGTGTTTGATCCCTCGTTTAAGAGATCTGGCGCATCTGGTCTAATTTCAATTGGGCTATTTTGGTAGCCAAGATGGAAGGGTCGTAAACTACTTGGGAGAGTGTAAATCATTTTAGCAAAAAGATAATAGTTTCCTTTTGTATGAAAAATGTATAGGTTCAATCATTAGATCTCGTCTTATTCATTATATTCATCTCATCAGCTTCTTGTCTCCTTAGTCATTATTATT
>NW_027115484.1:154753-155427 GCF_000696795.3 Halyomorpha halys | reverse complement strand
TAGATTTCATGTTTATCTTCGTAGGAGTAGTAGATTTCATGTTTAACTTCGTAGGAGTAGTAGATTTCATGAAATTTTCCAAATTAAATTAAAAAAATATTGATCTAGTATAAATTAAATAGTATAAATCGAACTAAATGTTTGAGCAATGTATAACTAGCAATGTATAACTATATCTGAGGAACCATTAGACGTACAGATGTCCGCGAGCATTCAAATTAAAGCTAATTTAACGTATTATACAATTCTTTACAACGTAAGGATAGCAGTTTATGATATTTTGTATGAAAAGCTTGAAATAAATTTAGTTTATCAAATGCCATGAAAACTATTACTCCTAAGAAGATAAACGTCATAAAATACTTTATATTACTTTAAAGTAGCTTGAATTTGAGTGTTGACAGACATATGATAGCTAGTTCAATGTGTCCATTAGTACTTTAGTCGAATAATTAGCAGCAATTTAGTCTAATGTTTCCTCACATATAGAGTTCCCAAAATAAATTTACTAACTAATGATTTTTTTTTGGTACGGTAAGGTAAACAGCTCAATTAGAGCTCATATTTTAACAAATATACTGTAATTTAAATTATGTCATATTACGTTTTCAACCACGTATATATCGATAATATATATCATGTGCTATTCTATTTGCATATCGATAATATATATA
>NW_027115484.1:143360-148002 GCF_000696795.3 Halyomorpha halys | reverse complement strand
AACAATTAAAAAGGTAATTTTAATTTTATAATAATCTCAGCTAGTAAGGCTTTGCTATTGCTATATTATCTCAGCTAGTAAGGCTTTGCTATTGCTATATTATCTTAGCTAGTAAGCCTTTGCTATTGCTATATTATCTCAGCTAGTAAGGCTCTGCTATTGCTATATTATCTCAGCTAGTAAGGCTTTGCTATTGCTATATTTGAGCATGCACTATAGAGAATATAGCTTGCATTTCCCAGGCAATTAAGGTAGGATTTCAGAAATATCAAAGTACGCTAGCTGTCTACATTGATTTCAGATCGGCATTTGACCGAGTATGGAGAGATAAGCTAATACTCAAATTAGCCCTTATGGAAATTGATGGAAAACTGATGGGCTGGATCAAATCATTCCTTTCCCAACGGCATATTTCTGTGAGGTATAGGGCAAACACATCAGGATTCAAGCAAGTAAAACAGGGACTCCCTCAAGGAGCAGTACTGAGTCCAATGTTATTTAATATTATGATTAATGACGTTATAGATACATTGATGGAGAAACCTCCCGGTACATAAGCGTTACTGTATGCTGACGACTTGATAATCTGGGGGACCAGCAGTAGGATCGGTTCTCTTGAAAAGTGGGCCAACGATACCTTAAAGGTTCTGAAGAGCTGGGGAGAAGAAAACGAAATGATTATCAATACGCAAAAGACAGTATACCAACTATTTACCCTTTCTACAAAGCAGCATGAGCTCCGAGTGAATCTTGATAATCAGGCTATTAGCAGGACTCATGACTCCTTCCAACGTGTAATCCTGGCCGAAGACTCCTTTAACTTCCCTACCCATTGAAGAGCCCTATGGTCAGTGTGTACTTTAAACTTTCTCCCGAATACATAGGTTCTAAAGTGGTCAGCAGCCCACACTATTCATAAGAGCTCACGTCCCTGCGTAATGTATCTACGTTTCATCTCCGTAAGGGACCTGCTGGCGTACAGCACTGAGCGCTCTCCCCCATCACCCTCCTGAGACAACAACGCTCCCAGCGCATACTCACTGGCGTCTGTAATGATATTGCATTGCCGAGTGAAGTCCGGGAATGAAAACACTGGCATAATAATGTAAATATCCTGTAATAATGTAAAGTTGCTATCAATCTTCGAAATATTTTCTCATCTCTAGGCACCGCCATTTTCCTTATAGCTGCTACTTTATCGACGTCTCCCGTCAAATCGTGTGTCCCAAAAGAAATATTTGTTCCTTCCCCGCCGTTCAGCTCAGCCTGTCCAAAATCTCTTCAAATCTGGGGATGGGATACTTTTCTTCCACGTTCAGCTTCCTGTAATCGATCACCACCCTGTACTTTTCGGTAGTTTCACTTGGCGTGTTCTTTTTTTTCACCACCCTCAATGGACTATTGTACGGAAATGTACTATCAATAATTATTCCCTAGTGTTTTAAAGTTTTGAGTCCTTTCTGGATGTATTGGCGTAGCGCCTGCGCTCTTTCACATATGTCACTTTGTCTTGTTTTAGTAAAAACTCATGGGCCGTCGTCCCGAGCATGACCCCTTCTTAAAAAAATATATCTTTTTATTCCCTCCTAAGGTTTCGTCTCCAGTCTTCGGCCTGATAGATTGCCTAAACCCGAGCGCCAACGTTCTTCAACTGAAAATGACATTTGTAGATTTTACCTCCCAACTTAATGCTACATTTACCTCTACTATTTCTAATCCAAGCTCTCACCTTGTCTGTACGTCCTAAAATATTAAGATGCCGGTCACTGCACAGACAGAATGTTAGAAAGTGGCTCATTTCATGAGCATTCTAATGGTATAGCCAATGAGCATTCTAATGGTATGGCCAATGAGCATTCTAATGGTATAGCCAATGAGCATTCTAATGGTATGGCCAATGAGCATTCTAATGGTATGGCCAACGAGCATTCCAATGGTATAGCCAACGAGCATTCTAATGGTATAACCAATGAGCATTCTAATGGTATAGCCAATGAGCATTCTAATGGTATGGCCAGTGAGCATTCTAATGGTATGGCCAACGAGCATTCCAATGGTATAGCCAACGAGCATTCTAATGGTATAACCAATGAACATTCCAATGGTATAGCCAATGAGCATTCCAATGGTATAGCCAATGAGCATTCCAAAGGTATAGTTAATGAGCATTCCAATGGTATAGCCAATGAGCATTCCGATGGTATAGTCAATGAGCATTCTAATGGTATAACCAATTTTGAGAAGTTAGCTTAATTTATGAGAGATGTTGAGCTAAGAGATCAAAAGTAACTTTATGTCCTAGTTACAACTAAACAATCATTTTTCTTTATTCTCTTTATCTAATGAAAATTACAACAGTAAATACATCAAGTAAATGTGATACGAATTGTACAATGGCATGATTCAGGGTTGTGGAAAAACTCCAAAAACATTTCTAGATCAGAAAGCCTCGAGGCCACCTTCTTTTCAGGAATTGAGGAGGAAGCTATTTACAATTTTGATTTGATGATATTTAGATCTAGCCAAATCTACAACATATCGAACAGTGACAGTTTTACATTGCATGTTTTGTAGTTGGAACACGAATTTGCTTTTTTTAAAAAAATTATATTGCTCAAAATTTAATTTTTGTACAGTTTTTTAGTTTTATAACGATGAAAGCATTGTTTCATTAGCACGTTCATAAAACAATGAAATAATTAACAGTGTCACACCTGCTCACACAGTCATCAATTACATCGACCACTAGTGACAGTTTGAGTCTGTGCGTTTTAACTAATTGCCTCGACCTAAGAGAGATGAAACCAACCCAAATCCCTCTATAGCAATAATAATAACAGTGCTGTATGTAGATATTCCCATATCAGTTGGACATGCATTTCCTTTTGGAACATATTTCAAGTGTATTTAGTACAGGGAATGAAATTAAAAAAACACCCAAAATAAAATAGGCGCGGAGTTGAAACATGAAATGAAATAAAAAATAGTTCAGTATTCTGGGACTAGGTCCCTTTAGAACAATTAAAAAGGTAATTTTAATTTTATAATAACATTTATTGGCCATAAAACAGTGTGGCCACACTTAATTATAACTTATATACAGAGAGAAAAAAAATAGATTAATTAAAAAACTCACTGACTAAGTAAAAACAAAACAAAAAGTTAATTACAAAATATCTGTACTATTATAATGATGGGTCAGATTGGTGAAGCAAAAGGTAGTGAAATATAAGGGATTTAAACGAGGAAGGGGTTCGTACATGAAGTATGTTAGAGGGAATGGAGTTCCAGAGATATGCAAGGTAAAAGACTGTTTATCAAACGCAGCAGTTCGGTGAGGTGAAGGGTAAATGTTAGATAAACGGGACCTGGTAGTACGGGATTGGACAGAGAATTTGAATTTCAGGTTTTCTAGGATATAGGAGGGGCGTTGAGTATTAATTGCTTGGAATAAAAAGGATGCTGGGAAAAACTGGCATCTGAAGGATGGATAGAGCCTCTTCAGCTCGGTTTATCGAAAATAAATCGTACTGCGCAATTCATAAGATTCGCAAGTTTAGATTCGAGATTACCCGAGAGTCCACCGTATACCAGGCAGCCTTAGTCAACGTGTGGGAAAACAAGAGAAGGGACTAAGAGTTGAGGGGTTTTTAGTGGAAGGAGATAACGGATTCTATTGAATTGCTTTAAGGTAGCTTTGGTTTTGAGCAATGTGTGGTTTCCAGAATAAAGTTTGATCAAAATTGATTCCAAGATTTTTGACTGACGTATCGAAGGAGATAGGAGGTGTTTAGGAAAAGGTTGGGGGGTCCTGGGATAGATTTAAGGAGAGAGGGAGATTCAATTATGATAGCTTTAGTCTTTTCGGAATTTAAAGTAAGTTTATTGCCTGTTGCCCTAGTTCTTATACTATTAATGTCTTCTTGTAGTTTTAAAATCGTATTTGAGACGTCATGAGGATAGAAGGAGAGGTAGATTTGTAAGTCGTCTGCGTATAGATGATACTGGGAATGATGGATGACAAGTGTGGGGCATGAAGAAAACGATCCAGGAGGTCATAGGAAGCTGCGACGTAAGCCTTAGCACGAACTATGATTATACAGACAGACACCCACCAAGAGCAATGCAGGATGAGACCCCCACAGCTGTTACTCCGCTCATCGATCTTCAAATAGATACCTTCACCTGGAAGGGTCACAAATGGATAACCGCCATGGATCTCTTCAGTAAGGTAGCTATGGCGCACATAGTCAGGGATAAATCAGCAGAGGCAGACTAGGAGTCTTAAAAACGTTGTTCCAATTTTATGGTGTTCCGGACCGTGTTTTGTCTGATGGGGTGAGAGAATTTGGCAACAGTCTGATTCGGGATGAAATGAAAAATCTGGACGTGGAGTGGCATCTGAATACACCGGGACATCCAAAGAGTAGGGGAGGTATCGAGAGACTCCACAGCACGTAAGGTGACCATCAACGGGTCTACCAGCTGGAAAAGGGATTGGAACCCAATGAACCTATGATAAAAGCGATTGCGGCATACACCCATTCCATTCATACCGTAACTGGGTTTTCTCCCTTCGAAATCCTTTTTGGACATAGGGGGCGTCGACGGGATTATCGAGTCATGGGTGGGGGCGACAGCG
>NW_027115484.1:136989-141826 GCF_000696795.3 Halyomorpha halys | reverse complement strand
AGGCTCAAATATATCTAGGATCTAGCTGATAGTGAAATACTAAGAATGATTTTATGGTGTTAGCCTGGTTAGAGGTTAAGGCTCAAATATATCTAGGATCTAACTGATAGTGAAATACTAACAATAATTTTATGGTGTTAGCCTGGTTAGAGGTTAAGGCTCAAATATATCTAGGATCTAACTGATAGTGAAATACTAAGAATGATTTTATGGTGTTAGCCTGGTTAGAGGTTAAGGCTCATATATATCTAGGATCTAACTGATAGTGAAATATTAAGAATGATTTTATGGTGTGAGCCTGTTTCTAGGTTAAGGTTAAAATATATCTAGGATCTAACCGATAGTGAAATATTAAGAATGATTTTGTCTTTTTTTTTTTTTTTTCCATTCCTGGTATACGGGGTTGGGCAGTAGTGGGGTAGTGCGCTAGGTTTACGCTTGCCGCTGCCACCAATAATTGTCTTTATCATTTACTTATTGGTGTTCAGCTGTTGTGCAGCCTAGCGCTCGGGGGAGCGCCTTTTAGATCGGGCTGCCCCTTATCCACCTGCATCCGTCCGATTGCCTTTCCAGCTAGCAGCCTGGTCCAATCTTCTGATCTTAGTCTGCGTCTGCTTCTTGACCTACATCTTCTTTTCTTGGTGGCTCGCCGATTTCGGTCCTAGGTCGAGCCCTTCCTAACGTAAAGTGTGTCGTGCCGACCACCTTCTACCCGTAGATGAATTCTATATGCCCTGCAGTTTCATGGGCTTTACACGTAGGGCACCGGGGGAAGAACATCGTCCCAAAACTTTGCAGCTTTCCCCGGAACCTACCATGTCCCGTTAGGATCTGCGAGACCCAATAATCTGGGAGAACCACCCCGCTCTCAGTCTTGAATGAACGGTAGGGAAGAACTTCCTGAGAGTGGCGCCATTTTGACACGCCTCCCACCGTCCATTCGATACCTCAATGGAATCCTCCCACAGCATCTTCTTCCATAGGTTTGCGATTTCGCCAATCCTCTCTCGAAGACCCTCCGGTAACACTATCAACCTCTGCCTCTTTACTTTAGCTCAGTCAACCTTTTTCATAATGGCTAGTCTCCTCGTTTGATCCTGCATGAGGTTCCGGCTCTATGCAGGGGATGGGTACCTCAGAATACCCAGGACCACGCCCTTATAAATGGTCATCTTAGCAGGGTACCTGATTCCCCAGAAAGCACCCGCAATCCTGCTCAATCCATTGAGCGGTAGGGTCACCCTATCCCTTAAATATATCAGGTAAGGAGTAGCGTCAAATGAGACTAAGGCCTAGCCGAGATCAAAGTCCAGTTTATTGTACATTGATATACAGAGTTTAATCACCTTCCTTACAGCATTTTTTGAGTAAATCGAAAAAATGTGAAAAATTGATTCTATAAATTGGCACTCCCGGTCAGTCGATTTAATCGATTCTATAAATTTGCACTCCCGGTCATTCTATGTTATCGAATAAGTTTCCGTCATTCCAGACACGCCTTGAATATGTAATTTGAGCTTCTTATGGCTTTTTGTTTTTGAGCATCTCAAAACTGAAATTTCCCAATACTTCCCGTTTCTGTATATTCCAAATTTAGGTAAGTGAAAGTATAATAAACTCTTGTTTAATTTATCATAATTAATTTATGGAAAAAATTCAAGTTGAAAAATATATTGTTGCGTGAAACCCGGGCCAAGTGGAAAAACAGCAAGGAACCAAAAACGAAGAAAAATATTTTTTATTGTAGTACAAAATTAACCAAAAGTATCCACACCAAGTCCACAATAATCATACCTGTTCTACACTCCTCTCAAGAGAAACATCGTTCACCAACTGACCGATCATACAGATACACATATCTACATACTATCTAGATACAGACAGATACATACAGATCGGTTATCTATAATTTCTCTCCCCAAGGAGATAACCTCGTTACAATATATATAATAATAGAAACTGACCCTGAAAGAAAAAGCCGAAAAAACGGGACTACAGCTCTCGTATGAAAAGATAGATATTATGACAACGTATTCCAGCTTTAGCAAGGTGTTGAACACAGATTATGAAAGTAACCAAAAAATGTAAATACCTAGGAGAGCTAATCTGTAGCAATGGTTCGGATAGGGCAGCCATAGAAGGGAGAATAACCAAACTGGAAAGGAAGAACTGAGTCTCAAGAAACGTCTACCACAAGAAAAATTTGTCCTCCAATACAAAATAAGACACTACAGTACAGTAGTAAGGCCAATGATACTGTATGGTATTGAAACAGTCAGCCTTCCGAGCCTGGAGAGGGTCCTGAAGATTGAGAGGAAAATTCTGCTGAGGAGGATTCACGGTCCCAAAATAAGTCTAGAGGGGTATAGGAGAAAATCCCATCGGAATTTGGAAGACCAGGAAGCAGTCATCAGGACCAGGAGAATAAGATTTTACGGGCACATGGTTAGAATGAAAAATGAGACTCCAAACTTATAGAAGAAAATACTGCGGGAGGACTCAATACAGAAGTGGAATGGACGGTGGGTAGCAAGCCAGAAGGGCGCTTCTTCCCTACCGTCCTTTCTAGACTGAAGGCTAAATGGGTCATCCCAGACTATTGGGTCTCACAGATCCTAATAGGACACGGGGTGTTTCAGAGAAAGCTGCAGAGCTTTGGAAAGAACATCGACCCCCGGTGCCCAACGTGCGGAGTTCCTGAAACAGCAGAACACGCATCTAATAATAGATTGCTCTGCCATGGAAGGACACCGAGCCAGGCTGTCGAGATAGACCGGGATTTACGCCTTCGCCGAGTTGGATCTTCCCTGTTTGATAGAAGAAGAGAATTATCCCTTTTTCAAGGAGTTCATTTACGGGTGGAAGGAGGTGGTGGGCCCCACTCATTTCACGGTGGGAAGGTCTTGACCGCCCAACATCGGCGAGCCACCAGAAGATGAGGAAGCTGACCCAGACTGAGACGAGGAAGTAACTGCAGGAGGCACCCAGACGGATGCAGTGGAAAAGGTGCAGCTCGGATGCAGCTCCATCAGTAAGGCGCAAAAAAAAAAGTATGAAAAATGAGAGACTAAATAAGTCTCTTAAAAATGTTCAAAAAAGTCTCCAGCTATAAAAATATAGGGCGATATGTAAAACATGTTAAATAGGAACTTGGGAGACTATAAATAACGAACTAAGACTGCTTGGATAAAGATCATCTTGGGAATAAACTAAAAGACGTTGGGGTTCTTGTGGGAAAGAAGGGAAGATGAGGGAGAAAATGGACTGAGAATGAGCGGGAGGAACAGTCTAGGAGAATGAAAGGGTGTTGGCGTGATCCTTGCTGGTCGGTTAGGGGAAAAAAATAGTAACTGAAACAGTACAAAACAAAGACAAAGTACTATCATAGATATTGACAGTTTGAAACCTGCAAATATAAAATTTGGCCTGATTACAGTACTAACCTTAGGTTGCCAAAGAAGAAAAGAAACAAACAGATTAAAGGTATTTTTTAAATCTAATTAATAAGTTTTCTTCTCATTCATTCCTATCAAAAAATATAAGGAGAAGTGTAAAACACAAATAAGCAAAAACACATTTATTTGTTACAACGTTTTGGTCATAATTTGTGAGTGCCAAGAACAAAAAACAAAACAACTATTAATAAATAAAAGGATGTATAGAATGATTAGAAAACAATAAAAATAGTTAACATAATGGATACATAAATAGTTGGAGAAGTTTGTCGGGGGGTGCGGTCAGCAAAGAACAACATAAATAAATTAAACCATATTTATTTATTTTATGCCACTTTTCGACCTGAGTTTCAGGTCTTTATCAGGGGTTATGGCGTAGTAGGGATACATAAATAGTTTAAGTATTATTTAAAGATAGAAGTTATACGTGAAGAATAATATTAAAATTAAGTAGTAAGAAAGAACAGATAATAAAATAAATATGAAAATCTTGTTAGTAAAAATATACACAAAATGAAATTTAATAAAATTAAAATAAAGTAATGAAAGGAGTGGGAAATGAAACGTATATATAGGTAATTAAATATGTAACTAAAATAACAGTATCAGGGAAATAAAATATAAAGTTATATAATGCAAAAGAAACAAACCGATATGAATATTTTAATTTAATAATAATAATTAAAGTAAATATTAAAAAAAAAAATACTAATTTTATCTCTTGTTTCTAGTATTTTACTTACACGTTTCAATTATTACATATATGTTGTATCTTGTTTCTAGTATTTTACTTCTCCTTCGACCATCTCCGTATGTATATTATCCATGATCAACAATATTCCCATCACTATAAAAAAGAAATAATTGCATCTAATAAATAACCTACCTACCTACGAATTACAATATTTTAAAATACATATTTTCTTTACAAATGTTGGAAAAACAAAACAAGGAAATTATGAACATCTAACGGCGATAATGTAAGGGCTATGCTATTATTGTCGTAACAAGGAAGGAAGTAGTCCAGTTGAACCCACCGGTTGTCTACGTCAATGTTATGAGTCTCTCGTTCGTCACTGAGGCCGCAATAAAAACCCTCATACAAGTCCATTACTAAATAATTAATTGCAACAAAACACAGTAAAAAATATATAAAAATATTATTTAAAAAATAAGCTTTATCCCAAGGCGGATTAGAATAACCTTATCATATTAAGGTCATATACATTTTTTTTTATATGGCATGCACGATTTTTCTGTTCCAAATTGTATAATGCTGGAACCTCAAGGATACTATAGGGACCTTCAAAGAGGAGATGATAATGAAACCAATTGAGGCATCATCGGAACTCAGAAAGACTGTTATTGGGACCTTCAAACGA
>NW_027115484.1:125854-132209 GCF_000696795.3 Halyomorpha halys | reverse complement strand
TCAGTATTCAGAAAGACTGTTATTGGGACCTTCAAAAGAGATGATAATGAAACCGATTGAGGAATCATCAGTATTCAGAAAGACTGTTTTTGGGACCTTCAAAAGAAGAGATGATAATGAAACCGATTGAGGCATCATCGGTACTCAGAAAGACTGTTATTGGGACCTTCAAAAGAGGAGATGATAATGAAACCGATTGAGGCATCATCAGTATTCAGAAAGACTGTTATTGGGACATTCAAAAGAGAAGATGATGGCATCATCAGTATTCAGAAAGACTGTTATTGGGACATTCAAAAGAGGAGATGATAATGAAACCGATTGAGGCATCATCAGTATTCAGAAAGACTATTATTGGGATCTTCAAAAGAGGAGATGATAGTGAAACCGATTGAGGCATTATCAGTATTCAGAAAGACTGTTATTGGGACGTTCAAACGTAGATATCTAGCGAAAGGTAAGAGAAGATCCGCCGATGGTGGAGATGGCCTCTTCAATCATCAAATTCCGAAAAATCAATAAAGGTAATCTACTCCAATTGGAACAGAAGAAAGAGCAATCCTTGCTGCACTAAAAAGCTCAGTGAGGGAGTGCTTGGCAAAGGGGCGGAAGTGCGGACTTGGACGGAGGAGTCCCTTTTCGAGCTGCGAGATTTGAATGCTCTGACCATCAAAAAGGAGGTTGCGGAGGCCTTAATACCTCACCTAGGGGAAAGTCAGTGCCCATCATAACTGTAAAAAGAGGTACGCAAATGGCGGTTATATAACCCTGCCGGTTCTCCAGGCTATGAACATTTTGACTATGAACAGATTGCTCAAGGAAAGTAGGCTCCTAGTAGGCCTAGTTGTTAGCCGTATATGTGAAATACTTCGAGTTCCAAAGTGTTTCCGTTTCTGGGAGTATGGACACATCGCTCGGAATTTTGTTAGAAAGGATCGGACCTCCCTATGTCGAAACTGTGGTAAAACAGGTCACAAAGCTAGTGATCGAGACCAGAAACTTTCAACTACTACTTTCTTCAAGGAGGGAGAGTTACTGGGGGCGACCGGACAAACAACGCACCAAATCCCCTCAAACAAGATAAAATTACTTACGTAAAAGAGAGGAGGTATCCACATGCGCTTAGACAGCATATTCGGTAAGAGTTAGAGAATCTAAGAAAAACAGGGCATCATCGTAGATAGTACCTTCCCATACAACAGCCCCCCTATGGGCAGTGCCGAAGAAGGGCACACCGGGAGACAAGGGAGAAAAATATAGGGTAGTAATTGATTACCGGAGCCTTAATGAGAACACGGTAGACGAGAGATACCCGATACCGCGACTAGAAAATATCTTAGATAGACTGGGTGGGGCAATGATCTGAAGGCCGGCTACCACCAAATCAAGATGCACCCGGAAGATCAGCACAAGACAGCTTTTACATTCGAAAGGGGGCATTACGTATTTACGAGGATGCCCTTCGGACTGAAGAATGCTCCAATTACGTTCCAACGATTGATGGACGAATTCTTACGGGGAATCGACGAGTCCATGTGCCAGGTATACATGGACGACCTCCTCGTTTTTAGCAAAACAAAGGAAGAACATGTGTCCCAATTAATAAAAGTTGGATTGCAAAATATATTCTGTGGTTTGAATATTCAGATTAGATTTATTTGTGCATGGTTTCCTGTAAGTGTTTACCAATATAACAGAAAAAGACTTGGAAGTGAAATTCTAATGGAAAAATAAGGGTTGTTATCACAAAATAAGGGTTTCATTGTTGTTTCCCTTTCTTTTCATTATTTCTCCAAATAGAACAGACAAGTGACTTAGTTGGAAAAATATTTGTACTTCTAAAATGTTTCTACTTATAATAAATTTAAAGAAAGACTTATTTATTTATTCTTCTATAACTTATTTTTTTAAAGTACGAAAAAGACAATAGTTGTGGATAATTTCAAAAAATCATAACATCCAATAAAAAATATTAAAAAAGTAAAAGCAAACAATAGGCTAAAATCTCACGATTCAGGAAATACTAATAGTAATTATTAATACTAATTCAATAGTACCTAAGACAAAAAAATTATTTCAATATTAGTGTAGATATAAATAATAGCCGAAAACCAATACAAATTTACTTTGACTGTTCTCAAATTGCTATGATATTGTATGCAAAAAAGGTATTGCTATGAGAAAGTTAGTTTTACCAGCCTTGAGTTGGCGTATCGTTCCAGCCGGTAACCACCTTAAACGGTTTCCTTCGATTTGTAAACCAAAACGTATTTTTCTCTTTACGATCGCTGTGTAAATGCCATAATTTCACGGAATGTCTCAGTGAATGGTTCTGCAAGTGCCTATAAGGCCAAATTTTAAAAAAATTATCGTTAACTCATATTTTTGCATCTTATTTTCCTTATTATTGGATTGGTGTTTTTTAAACCGATTTTCAGTAACTTCTATTTTCATAAAACACAAAATGCACTTTACAGATCCGAAATCGGACCATTCGTTCAGGAGTATATAGAAAAGTGAATTCAGGTGCGTCCCATGAAGCGGTACATTTAGCCGACAACATAGACATTCTGAGATTAGATCCCTTCTTAGAATTATACACCTTCCAAGTTCATGATCAGAATTTGGACTGAGTTCAGATCAGAATCGCCACCGTACGAACACCAATGACCTTGAAGAATCCTATGAATGTGTTGTAAATTTTGTGAAATACTGGCTCTTGGAATGGCAGCAGAGCATGGTCAATAATCCTATTACAGACCACCTCCGGGCAGGCTAATTCGGTTATTTTCTCCCCTCGCCCACACTGGAATATCAATTTTCCTCATTTCATCAACTTTACCTTCTTCTCCATGTCCTCTCTTCTATGCTAAGCAATCAGAGCGTAGATATAAACCAAAAGCAGGCCCGGCAATGCTTCACTGTATTTGAGGATTTATATTGATGTAATAGTTTGTTATAAATTATTGAATTTAGTTAAAATTAAACATTTACATATAGTTTATCATTATGAACTGGTAACATAAATATAAGCAATATATGCGATAAAGAACGAAAACAAAATTTGTACTCTTTGTCAGACCGACAGACCTATCAAAGTGTGGTTATAGATTTTTGATGAGTGAAACAAAGTTGATATTCGTTTTTAACTCCTCAAGAAACCCTGCCATTAAGGGATTAAAAAAGCAGACATTCAGCTTTCCGACACCGTCACAGATGTCCGAATGCAGAGCAGTATGAACAATAGTCACAGGTGTCCGAATCCAGAGCAGTATGAACAATAGTCACAGATGTTCGGACATATCCAGAGCAGTATGAACAATAGTCACCGCTTATACTTTCTCAGCTACAAACCAAAAACGCTAAATTTTTTCATAACTTTTTTTGCTATTTCAGAATTCGGGGATTTCAGTATCTTTAAACCTTGCCATGGTGAAAAGGGACATTTAGAGAAAACAGTACGAAAATAGGTCCAGTAATTCAAAAGTTTATTGTTGGCAAAGATTCAGCCATTTCGATTGTATATGTAGATGATGTGATAACAGGGTAACTATGGTAAATTTGATGATTATATATAGGGTATTTATGTTCTCGTGTTTCAATAGTTGCTATGACAACGCCGTAATACTGGAACCACGTTCGCAGGGCCTTCAATACTACTTCCGCCGATTTTTCTGTCACTAGATACGCCATTGCTAATTTAAGACGTCTACAACCGTGATCCACTTGTACCCTCTCCAAGTAAACGAGTTCACCTGTAGATAACTAAGTGGTGCTTCTGCTGTGGGCGTTTTTTTCCTGTATCGCCTGCTGAGGCATACTTCACAATTTCCTATGATGTCTTGGATAGTACGCTTCATTTCCCACCAAAAATAACATCGCCCTAGGGATAGCACGAAAAAAGGGAAGAGTGGCACAACATAACTTAAATGTTCGAGACCTGATGGGTAAAATAAATATATGGTATATAGGAAAGCTGGGATTAACAGAGGGAAAGAGCTGCAGAGGTATGAGGCCACATTCAGTGTCCAGTGGTTGTCATTAGAGAACATAATATTGTTACAATAGAATGTTTTAAAGAACCTAGAAAGAGAAGAACTGTCCATATTGAACAGTTGAAACTTCCGGCAATTATAATATAGAGTGTCTTCATATCACCACAACTAGATCAGATTACCAGAAGTGTAGTTATTTTGTTTATAAATCTTTAATATATAATTTTTAAAATTATTTTGTAAATATAATATATATAAATTGAATAAATTCCTATATACATATCATTGTAAAAACTCACAAGCTCCCTCAAATAAACGCTATATGCATAATTTAAACCTAAGAATAAAATTAAATAACTCTTTATACAATACATCAATAAGCTAAAATAAACAAAAACAATATTTACAAAAGTCAAAATAAATCTAAAAACAATAAATAGAACTACATTTTATACAAACAAAAAGTTACATTAATAACTAATTTTTCTGTAATACAATCTAGTAGTGGCTTGCAATACGAGAACATTCCAGTTTTTATATTGTCATTGCCGGCAGTTTTAACACTTCAGTATGGACAGTTCTCCTCTTTTTATGTTCTTTGATACTTACTACAGTAACAATATATTGTTCCCTAATAATTATCACCCTGAATGGACCCTCGTATCTATGTAACTCCTTGCCCCTGTTAGACCAGAACTTTCTGTATACGATCATCCCGATATTGATCGCTCCCATCAAGTCTGCTATTGGGGTACCCCGTTTTGTTGAGATGACATGTTACGTCCAGGTCCTTCATTTCTGTTCGAATCATGGCATTATCGAATTATCTCCCTGAATCTGATGAGATACGCTCTGGAACTCCTGAGAATTAAAACCACAATCGGACAGCTGCCAATATTGTTTCTGACGACTTGTCCTGCACATGGTGCGCCACTGCCGCATTACTGAAGAGATCAATTATGGTGATCCTTTTAAATCCTCCCTCTCCATGTGAAAGTGACCTGTAGATCGTTGAGCGGTGCACCTGCGGTAGGTGTATTTGACTAATCCAGTGGTTTTCGTGTTCCATATAATCTGCCGCCTCATGTCATTGATTATGTCTTCCTCCATATCTATTGGTCTTACTTCCTCTCGTTAGACGAAGATTCCTCCCTATCGTCTTCCTCCGCCGCATTCTGTTCATCTTCCTCTCTCGGCTTCCATACTTATAGAAACTATCTTACTCCTGACGGTTCCCCGTTGTCTTCTTCCAAGGCGTTCAAAGTTATGGCAGGAGATAACCGATCAGCTACCACATTTTCTTTACTGGTTTATATGTGATTTTCCACCCTCCTGAGACAACACCGCTCCCAGCGCGTACTCACGTGCATTTGTAGTGAAAATGAATTGTCGAGTGAAGTCTGAAGTCTCCATGCACCGCCTGATATTGTCTTCCATAATCGGAGTGATGATCACCTTCTTGCCTTTCTTCAGAAGGTTGTTGAGTGGGACGAGCCATTTCTAACACAAAGCTCCTGTAATAATCCAAATTTCCCAGCAACCTTCGAACACCCTTCACATTCATAGGCGCTGTCATCTTCCGTATAGCTGCGACTTATCGGCGTCAGGTTTAACTCTTTCACAGGAAATCGTGTGCCACAAAAAATTTATTTGTTCCTGCCCCAACGATGATTTCTCTTCCGATAATTTAAGCCCAAATTGTCTGATTATATGGAAAACGCTACGTAAATGTTGCATGTGTTCAACTTGGTTCTTACTGAACAAAAGGAAATCATCGATATAAATCTGACATACAGATTCGTCAATTCTCCTTTAAAACTCGTCCATCAGGCGCTGGAAGGTTATTGGAGCATTTTTAAGGCCAAACGGCATCCTTGTAAATTCTTAGTGTCCTCTCTTGAAAGTGAATGCCGTCTTATGTTGATTAGAGATGTGATATCGAAAGAAAAATATCGATATCGGATAGCAATATCGATATCAATATAATATCGGGACTAAAATATCGATATCGAAAATTTAATGAATTAAAGTAAGAATAATTATAAAATGATAACATAGCTAGACATATGAAGACTTATTTGAACACCACGTCAACCATATCATAAACATAACAAATATAAACTAAAATATAATTGTTTTATTGAAGAAAATTTAAAAATAGAATATCGATGTTTTATTTCGATAAGAATATATGTATTTCGATATTTTAAATTATTGTAATATCGATATGGAATATTAGCAACAATATTCCGGTATTATTTTATCAAAGTATCGATATTTTGTTTAAAAAGACTTGAAAATTGTATAATATAATTAAAAATGGATTATCGATATTTTATTTTGATATTACATATTTATAT
>NW_027115484.1:124128-125649 GCF_000696795.3 Halyomorpha halys | reverse complement strand
TTTGATATTACATATTTATATCCATATTTTACACTGTTGTAATATCGATGTGGAATATAACCAACAATATTCCGATATTACTTTATCGAAATATCCATATTATTGTATAGAATAATTAAAAATGTAGTATCGATATTTTATTTTGATAATTACATATTTATTTCGATATTATCTAATGTTGTAATTTCGATATGGTATATAAGAACAATATTCCGATTTTATTTTATCGAAATATCGATATTTCATTTTGATAATTAAATATTTTTTTCGATATTTTACAGTGTTGTAATATCGATATGAAATATGAGCAACAATATTCCGATATTATTTTATTGAAATATCGATATTTTGTTTTAAAAGACTAAAAAATTGTATAGAATAATTAAAAATGGATTATCGATATTTTATTTTGATAATTACATATTTATTTCGATATTATCTAATGTTGTAATTTCGATATAGTATATAAGAACAATATTCCAATTTTATTTTATCGAAATATCAATATATTGTTTAAAATGCTTAAAATAACATATAGGGATTTTAAAGTAGGAATATCGATATTTTATTTTGATAATTACATATTTATTTCACTATTTTACACTGTTGTATTCGATATATTATGGAAAATAATCAACAGTATTCCGAAATTTCTTTATCGAAATATCGTTTTCGATATTAGCAACAATGGAAATACCGAAATGAACATGAAATCATAAAAATGAAGTATTGAAATACCTTATTTTAGCTTTTCATAAAATTTTATAGTTTTCTTTCATAAAATATCGATATTTCTACAAAATAAAATATCGTTTCTAATCTTCGATATCGATATTAATTACAGGAACATGGATTAATCAATTTAAAATATCGAAAAAATATTTTTAAGCTTTTTATAAAATTTTCTTAATATTTCTGAACCAACTAATATTTTAAATCGATATTAATAATAATGTAAATTATCGAAAGAATCTTGAATTTATAAATTTAAAATTTCGAAAAACTATTTTAATGCTTTTTAAAAAATGTTCTTAATCTTATTAAACCAAATATCGATATTTCTATTAAAAAATATCGAAATATCGATATCGATATTATCAACAATGTTAAATACCGAAATGAATTTGAAATTTTCAAAATGAAAAATCGAAATATCAATATTGATATTATCAACTATGTTAAATACCGAAATGAACATGAAATCGTAAAAATAAATTATCGAAATACCTTATTTTAGCTTTTCATTAAATGTTATAGTTTTCTTTTATAAAATATCTATATTTCTATAAAATAAAATATCAAAATATCGTTTCTAATCTTCGATATCGATATTAATTACTATGTAAAATATCCAAAGGAACATGAATTTATTAATTTAAAATATCGAAAAACAATTTTTAAGCTTTTTATAAAATTGTCTTAATCTTTTTAAACTAAATATCGATAATTAGATGAAAAGATATCGAAATATCTTTTCTAATATTTTATATCGATATTAATAACAAAATAAATTATCGAAAG
>NW_027115484.1:121674-124078 GCF_000696795.3 Halyomorpha halys | reverse complement strand
TATTAATAACAAAATAAATTATCGAAAGAAACTTGAATTTATAACTTTAAAATATCGAAAAATTATTTTAATGCTTTTTATAAAATTTTCTTAATGTTATTAAACCAATTATCGATATTTCTATTTAAAAAATTTCGAAATATTGATATCGATATTATCAGTAATGTTAAATACCGAAATGAATATAAAATTTTCAAAATGAAATATTGAAATACCTTGTTGATAATCTTCCATATCGATATTATTAAATATATTTAATATCGAAATGGATATTAAATTATTGAAACCAAATATCGATATTTCACTTTAAATTTGTCTAGTATTTTTAAACCAAATATTAATAACATTATTAAAGATTGAATGGATTTTGGAACTGTTGAAGCAATATATCGATCTTGATATCGAGCTTTTGATAATACAATATCGGAATATTATTGCTAATGTTAGAAATAAATAATTATAAAAATGTCAAATATCGAAATACTATCATTAATATTTTCTATAGCAAAATATATTTATTTCATACATCGCATACTACTATACAATATTTCTTGTTTTTATCCGAACTTTTGCGATGCGACCTTTTTTTTTTTTAGATACCGATATTCCCATATTATCGAAGGAAAATATCGATATTCCGATATCATCGAAGGAAAATATCAATATTCCGATATATCGGTTACTGGATATCGATATCAAGATATCGGAGACAAAATATCGATATCGATATCCCATCCCAAATGTTGATCCTTAGGGTGTATTTTAATTTGATGATATCCGGTCTTCAAGTCCAATGTGCTGAATACCGTTGACCCACTCAGCTTGTCCAAAATGTCTTCAAATCTGGGGATCGGGTACTTTTCGTCTATGGTATTCTCGTTCAGCTTCCTCTAATCTATCACTTTCCTATACTTTTCGGTAATTTCACCAGGCGCGCTCTTCTTTTTTACCGCCCGCAATGGACTATTGTGCGGGGATATACTATCAATAATTATTCCTTGATGTTTTAAACTTTTGAGCTCTTCCCGGATAGGGTAACGAAACGCCCGTGGATATCTCTTCTCTTTCACGTTTCTCTTGTTTTAATAAAATCTCATAGACCGCCCCCCGGTCGTCCCGAGCATGTCCTCTTCTTTAAAAAAAAAAATCCGCAAATTCCCTTCTAAGGCTTCATCTCCAGTCCTTGTCCTTATTGATTGCTCCAACCCAAGCGCCCGCGTTCTTCCGCTAAAAATAACATTTGTAGATTTTACATATTTTAAATAACATTTACGTAGCGTTTTACATAGAATCAGACAATTTGGGCTCAAACTGTCAGAAAACAAATCATCGTTGGGGCAGGAACAAATTAGTTTTTGGGCCACACGATTTCCAGGGAGAGAGTGAAACCCGATGCGGATAAAGTCGCAGCTATACAGAAAATGCACTGGGAGCGGTGTTGTCTCAAGAGGGAGGAGGGGGAGATCGTCTGTGGCGTATACCAGTAGACGCCTGACGGAGACGGAAACCAGATACAGTGCGCTGGAACGAGAGCTCTTGGGAATAGTGTGGGCTGTTGACCACTTTAGGCTGGCACGTAATATCGGAACATTGTTGCTTAAATTCCATATCGATATTAAAACAATAGAAAATATCGAAATAAATATATAATATCAAAATAAAATATTTATATTCCTATTTTAAAATCTCTATATGATATTATAATCATTTTCAACTAAATATCGATTTTTCGATAAAATAATATCGGAATATTGTTGCTTATATTCCATATCGATATTAAAACTGTTTAAAATATCGAAATAAATATGTAATACCAAAATAAAATATCTATATTCCTATTTTAATTATTCTATACAATGCTCTAGTATTTTTAAACAAAATATCTATATTCTTATTTTAAAATCTCAATATGACATTTTAGTCACTTTCAAGAAAATATCGATAAAGTAAAATCGGAATATTGTTGCTTAAATTCCATATCGATATTACAATAATACAAAACATCGAAATAACTATGTATTTATCAAAATAAAATTTTGATATTCTTATTTTAAAATCTCTATATGATATTTTAGTCATTTTCAAGAAAATACCACTCTCCTAACTGTCACTAGGTACACTTCCTATCTTGTTCATCTATCTTTATGTCTGATTTTACTCTTATTCCATTTTTCTATCTCCTAGTGTATACAGTATTTTATATTTCTTTTTTATCTGTTGTTATTTTCGCTTTATGTAATTGAAGAAGACCTTTTGTTATTCTCATTTAATTTTAAGCTTCACTGTACATTTTTTTAAATTCTTAATTCATTCGTTTTTACCCCATTCAAGTGTTTGTATCTTTATCCCAAGTGTTTGTATCATTATCCCAAGTGTTTGTATCATTATCCCAAGTGTTTGTATC
>NW_027115484.1:120553-121624 GCF_000696795.3 Halyomorpha halys | reverse complement strand
TTATCCCAAGTGTTTGTATCATTATCCCAAGTGTTTGTATCATTATCCCAAGTGTTTGTATCTTTTTGTAAGCACTGATGAAGCCCAGCAACTTGGGGCGAAACGTTGGCTCATAATAAATAGCCCAACTACTATTCTTGTTTTTCTTTGTCTGCACCCGGACCATCTTCCTTTTATTAATATTTTTTAATCGTTCTTCGAGAAGCCCAAAAATATGAATTTTTAAAGCAACAGTAAAATAAAAATTTATTCTTTGAAATTTTGGCCTTGAAGGGTGCTAAGCAAAAACTGTGTGGCGTACGATGATGATAAAATAATATCATACCTACATAATACCAATACAAATATAATGGCATACACACATGATACCAATACAAATATAATACCATTCTAAATGATATCAAGGTTTTTTTTCCCAGTGCTAGGAGTTATTTAGTTGTCTTAGACGCCGCTCATCAAAATTTAAAATAATTATTAAATTTGATAACGTTTCTCTCTTATAAATAAGAATGAGGCTACAATAATAATAAGGTGAAGTTGGAAGGACGAGGTTATCATGACGGAACAGCAACAGGTGGCACAATGGCCACCTCCCTTTTAATTTGGGCAAACCCTGATCGAGTGGGCATTTCCATTCTACAGGCCGTGGGCCACAATGGGCTACCAGAACAATGGCTGCTATCCCCTTCGCTCTAATACCTCACCATCGCCTTGTATATGCTGTTACGAGGATGATACCGTAGACTAGAGATACTGCAGTATACTAGACGTAGCTTCGGAAGTGACATCACCTTGAAGGGGGTGGCGGGGTCTATCCATCCTCACAGTTGACCTTATTTATTAATATCTAGAAAATTGTATTGTATCCCAAAACAATGTAGTATAAATTCTACATTATATACATATGTAATAAAAAAAAGAATCATTAATTAGTAACTTTTTTTTAAACATTAAGTATTCTTAAAAGTACTGTTTTTACTTTTTTTTTTAATAAACAACTTTCTCCTAATGGAAGAATGGTATAATTACCAGAATCAATTATTTATTTTTATCAATATTAAAGTAATAAAA
>NW_027115484.1:118172-119712 GCF_000696795.3 Halyomorpha halys | reverse complement strand
TATAATATTTTAATGTTTTCCGTAAAATAAATTACTTGTTTATTAACTATTCCTATAAAACAATAATTGAAAAGTTGACCCAGTTAATTCTATTTTATAATCATTCCTTACTTTTTGGAACAGTAAATATATTTTAGGACCCTTAATATTTACTTTGAAATGAGCCTGAACAGAACAGAGAAAGAAGCATGAATTTCGAGAACGGCTTATGGATTTCCATTATAGATATAACAATTAACTGAAAATAACATTTACTAAAACTTCTATTTTCTTCACACTTGCTATTAAATGAAAGATTTTACAGATAATTACATTAGTCTGGGAAATCTCTGTTAGCTTCAAGGTAAAGTTGCCTTCAAGGGGCGTGGCCTAATACTTAACCCCTAACGTCATTTTTGCTTAAAAGGAGAGTAGGATTTTGGCACCTAAATCTCATAGCCTTGCAAGCCATGAAAATTCCTATATTTTTATATTATGGTTTTATTTATCCGCGGCAATAATTTTTAAAAATAAAGTTGATGTAAATTTGTCCATGGAAACGAGGAATGCCCGTAGAAGAGCAGTGAGTCATTGCAATATATGTAATTATTTCATCATGCCGATCCAAAAGAAGTGTTTACCGAGACCCTAATTTTTTTTTTCCTGTACTCTCTACCTACTAATTTCTAACAAGGGGATTATCTACGAGCAACCAACCTATTTTAACTCGAGTGATAGGGTCAATTTTTCACCAAGTGGGACCGTCACGAAATAATAGTCAATCCACTCAAGATGGAATCGAACCTACGCCGTTGCAGTTATGAAATTTGCTATAGTGACCCCTAAATTCCCACCGAAACCCTATTTATGTTTAGTCAATTCTGACCCCAGGGGGAGGGGGGATTATCTATAGGGTACCACTCTACTCTGACACCATGGTGGGAGGGGGGATTATCTATAGGGTACCACTCTACTCTGACACCATGGTGGGAGGGGGGATTATCTATAGGGTACCACTCTACTCTGACACCATGGGGAGGGGGATTATCTATAGGGTACCACTCTACTCTGACACCATGGTGAGAGTGAAGTTATCACTCTACTCTGACACCATGGTGGGAGGGGGGATTATCTATAGGGTACCACTCTACTCTGACACCATGGTGGGAGGGGGGATTATCTATAGGGTACCACTCTACTCTGACACCATGGTGGGAGGGGTGATTATCTATAGGGTACCACTCTACTCTGACACCATGGTGGGAGGGGGGATTATCTATAGGGTACCACTCTACTCTGACACCATGGTGAGAGTGAAGTTTTCATTCCAAAAACTACGTCTTTACTCCCAGAGCTATAGACGGCCCGCCGAAACTCTATTGTGACCAATATCAAAGCATAGTGATTCTTGGAAACCATTTTATTCAAGTGGGACTTACAAATAAGCCCGTTGTTTGAGAATGGCCTGCAGGCACGTAGGAACAAAATTTTTCCTGGGTGGGCCAACTTGAAATCAATATGGCCCCAATTTTTTTTCAAATTGCAAAAGGTTTTAATGATA
>NW_027115484.1:98660-114447 GCF_000696795.3 Halyomorpha halys | reverse complement strand
TTATTGTTCTTGTTTATTTTTTCATAGAAAATAAAAGGTTCATTTTTATTCCGAGAAAAAAAGATGTAAGGTGATTATCGATGACTCATCGCTTAAAGTCTGCTACTCTCTACCAGAAACAAAACTATTGTTTGCCCATTTGCCTTTGTGCCCATTTGTTTAAATCCCATATAATCTCATTTAGTTTATTAATTTTTGTACCAAGCGGGCCGAGCCCACCCTGGAAAATTTCTGGGTGGGCAGCTTATTGATGAAATTATTGAGCGTGTAAACCGGTAGACAGTATAAGATGAACAACAATTAACTTATACTTAGAGAGCGCTGAAGTGCTAAAGGACGCTCCTTCCCCCTCCTGGAGACCTATTGATGCGATAAACAGTTTGCTGCTTCCTCGAGTGTGATATTTGTCCTTCGATAGTCTCTTGTAGCATTTTTTCCTCAAGATAAATCTAGATATTCAATTAAAAAAAATATTTTAAATCAATAAAAAATCAGCACAAACCCCTTATAATTTATAATGATTATAATAATGGCCTCGTAAAGATATATCGATTGCGTGCATAAAAATTAGTTACTTAGTTTTTGGTTTTAATTTTAAAATTTCTAAAATTGAACTCAATGTCGGTTCATACACAAGGAGCCTAATAAAAATTTGTACAGTTGGAAGCTCTTCAGCTCCCCGAAGAGGAACCAAATGGTAGCCAGGAAAACCATATGATCGGTACACTGCATAGCTGGCAAAGGAAAGAGGTTGACGTGTCTAAGTCCGTCCATCTGCGATGTAAGTGGAAGATGTGGTTGCTTGAATCCAGTGTTCAAGAGGAGGAAGGGTTTTGTAGCTGAAAGATAAATTTAATACACAATGTTGGTGCGAAGGTTGGTTGCTATTCCAAGTGGAGGAAGGGTTTTGTAGCTGAAAGATAAATTTAATACACAATGTTGGTGCGAAGGTTGGTTGCTATTCCAAGTGCTTTGAAGATCAAATGCGCAGGGCCGGAAGTAGTGAATGCCGGCCTCTCACCGAGAGAAAAATGAATAGCTTTAACATTTTTTTATAACAGCCTTGGCTAACTTTAACAAATATTTCTGTTACGAAGAAATGGTATTCTAAAACAATTGTTGAAACATATCTTTGAAAATATTGTACTTTTAAATTTTAAAATATACAGATTATAGATTATCAACAGATTATAAATGACTATGTTATCTTGATTTGATGGATTACGATCCCTTGATAAGCCATGTTCCTGACCGCCGTTAATGTGGTGAATATCGTCTCTTTCAAAGTATATAATATTTTCTTCTTACTTTTGTTTGCCAGAGTAATGTGTTTGCTATTTGTAATCCATTTTTGATATGAAAAGGGGTTGTCTTCACAAGTACGGGAGCACAGAGGTGGCACACGAAGACGGGCTAGATTGTTTTGGACACAGCAGAGGTAGGCAGCAATATCTTTTGCACTTTTCTTATCAATCTGAAAGCACCTGAAAAATAGTTGTATGTTGGAATAAATCTTGTTTAGGCACGTTTCTCTGTCAGAAACCTTTGGATGCTTGACTTTAAATGGTTTGAGTTTACAAAATATGAAGTACGCAACCTTGTAACCCCTTCAATCATCAAACTTTTCATGTATAGTTTACAAATGTAGGCCTCATAACCCTAGATCATGGTAAAACTGTAAAATCCTGGGTTTTGATGATTTTCAACTAAACGGTTCATGGTTTTCAGTATGATGTTAATGAGTTGTTTTTTTTAAATAATGATTATAACTCCTAATGACGCTTCAGTTAGTTGTATAATTAGGTTTTAACTTATTTCGCAAGGTTTGACGAAGTTGACCAACGTTGTGAGAAAGCAGACGGTGACACTCACGAATTCCAACAATTGGTTGTTCGCTTGACGTAAACTAACGACCTAAGAGAATATAGGAGTTTACAGGCGTGTTCGGTGGGTATTCACCACTGTTGCCAATCGTACTAATCATGTACCTTCTTCAGAATTGGCGGATTTTTCATGGTTGTGAGGTTGAAAATATGATACACCTATACATGACGATGTAAAATAAAACGATAACGATAAATTCATTCTCCTTTAAGGTACTTACTTATTACTATTTAGTTAAGTATTTCTGTTAGAAATGATGCCCTAATTTGTTCTATCTCTCTCCCCATGTCGTTAGTAGGAGCATTAAATTGTGGAAGAGTTCACCATGAACCACTCCAGGGTTGTAAGGAAACCGAACTTAGCTAATTTCTATTACTTGTTACTGCAATAAAACAACTATCCCAAATTATTGAGCTTTTATTACTCTCCTTCCCTCAATACATAGTTCTTTTATATGCATATACATATTGATAGTAGAGATCTAATATTAGCCAGGGACAAAAATCGGGCAAAAAACGTCATTCTATGGAGATAGAATGAACCAATTAAGAAGTTATAATTTCTTATGTCCACATTTTGGCACTAGTATAGGGTGTTTTTTTGAGCCCGATAGAACTTGAAATTGTAAAAAATTAAATTGTAATCAATTTTTTTTTTTTATTCGAAAGATCAATACGTGACATTAACATTTGAAAATGATTTCGGGCATATGGGCACCGCGGCTGTTCTTGACGAAGCGCATTCTGGACGTCCAATTTTGGCCGTATGTCACGAATAACACGAACAATGCTGGCCTCCAAGGCGTCAATTGTTGCTGGTTTATCAGCATAAACCAGTGACTTCACGTAGCCCCACAGGAAATAATCGAGAGGTGTCAAATCGCACGACCATATGCGGCAATTTTGCTTATTAACAAACCCGTTAAGCCAATAAGGCGCCTCATCGCTGAACACAATTTTACAGAATGCGCTTCGTCAAGAACAGCCGCGGTGCCCATATGCCCGAAATCATTTTCAAATGTTAATGTCACGTATTGATCTTTCGAATAAAAAAAAAATTTTGATTACAATTTAATTTTTTGTGTTATTTTTTACAATTTCAAGTTCTATCGGGCTTAAAAAAACACCCATATCTTCGTAATAAATTTAAGAGTAAGTTTATTTGAACAATAGATAATCAGCTATTGATGTTTTTTTAAAGCAGGCATTGTCTTGAGCGAAGATAGTAATAGTTGTAGGGAATCTATTACAGACACAATGTAAATTAACTTATGCTGTCGTATTATCAGGATTTGCTTGGAAGAAGTAGTATCATCATTACATACCTAGGTAGTAGTACGATCAACTCTCTGCGCTTGTGCAACTGTCTCTAGCACCGTCACCGTGGAACCTCCACTGTTAGTCAGTGTTTATAAAAATCACAAAACGCAGTGTTTACTTATTTTATAAAAATATTTAGGGATCTAATTATGATCTGTTACTGCTTTCGGAACTGAATATTTTATTTTATTATTATTAAAGGGAAATATTTCGCTGATTAAAGATAAATTTTTTTTTTTTTTTATTTCATTATAGTTAGTTTACATTAATACTTAACTGATTGACAGTAGTTAATTGATTTGGTATTAATGTAGTGTTATTTAGAAAAATATGTTTGAAAACACTTTTGACTGAAGAAAAGTGTGTGAGAGTAAATTATATTAAAAGAAGAAGAGAAGAGATGTTCCTGAATGTCTGTTGCAGTATGCAAATCGTTTTCTTTTTGCTGTCGAGTTGGTGGGGGGGGGGAGACGCATGCGCGGCGTCAGCGATAAGGACCCATTGCTGTCAAAATGGTCGAGGTTCAGTGAGTGGGGTTAATAGAATTACAATCCATGTTACGTAGGCAAAGTGCATTTAGTCTAAGTCAGTTATATTGTGCCTCCCTCCGGCTCTGCCTTCGATGAGAGTATGCCACCCTTATAGTTATCTTTCTTCTAACGAGAACTCTACAATATATTCTAATGATAAGTTTATCATCAGGTACATCCCACACTGCATGTTTTATCTCTTCTTTAATTTATGCCTCTTTCTTTTTGTTTTGATTCTTGTTTATCTTTCAGAATTTTGTTTTTTATTAGGAGTCCACTGCTTAATTTACTCACCTGCTACAATAATAAATCTTATAATGTTCTTTGTTTATAAATAAATAATAATTTATAGTTTTGAAAAAAATAAATAAAGTTTTATACTGAATCAGTCATTTTTATTCATGTGTTATTAAATTTTCACAATTAACAATGTCCATTTTTACGGTACAAATTGTAAACAAACACTATGGTACTCAAGTAACTACTTAAAATTACTACTAATTACTTGCCTCTTAGCAAGAAAGTACATTAATGTAAATATGTATCCCTTTAAAGTATATTTCCGTCATATCATTTGCTCTTTTACTTTTTTTACTTTCTTATGATTTACATTTGACCACCATTTATCAAATGTTTTTATTAATTTTGCATCCACTAGATACATTATTGACTTTTAAGTTTAATCATTACTGAAGCTGTAGAAATTGTCAAGTTATTGATTATATAATTTGATTCTTATATTAAAATGCCTTATTATCAATCTTAATTTTACTTACTATGTTTTAATTGATTCATCTTGTACTTCCTTTTCTATCTATGGTATTTTTATGTTAAAAAAAAAATAAATAAATAAAAGTGTATAATTGTGATTGTCGAGTGAGTTGCATGCAAAGTAGTCTCCTTGAGAATAATATTAAAGTAATTAATTGTCGAAAAGTTATCTCTTAATGTTCACCAACTTTTATTTCACTTCTTTAAAATAGTTTCACTGATTCAATTGAGCGGGTTAACTTAGAACTTTTTTGGTTTGTTAATCATTCATTTTTAATTATGCTCTTAGTAATTGTGATAATATTCTTAATAGTGATTCCGTGTTGTTCTAGTATCGAAAGAATACACTACTAGTTTTCATTACTTCAATTGATCATTAATCATTAAACCCCAAATACCTATTTGCTAAAATTTCTTTTTTTAAGATTCAATTTTGGCAATTTAAATTTGCTTAGAAACATTTGACAATTATGACAATTGATAAAAATGAGGAAGTTGGTTTATATGTGATAAATAATATTAAAATATGAAATATATTGAAATGTTTAAAGTCACAATGTTTTAATTTAATTCTAACTAGGAATGATTCATTACTATAGATTGGTTTGGAAATATCACCTTATTAATCAGCTTAAAAATTAAAGTATTTGATTTTAATAATTGTGAAATTCATTACAGAAAATGAATAAAGAATAATTTTTAAAACTTACTGTAATTAGACTACTAATTTTTATTAGTATTTATTAAATTATATTTCTTTAAAAATGTATCTTCAATAACTGAACAGTTGTAATATTTTGAACTACAAGATTATGTCAGCATATATTAGACTACATTTTCTGATCTATAATTTATTTTAGTTTATTTTCTTATTACTTCAACATTTTGAACCTGCAACACAAAAATATTTTAAAATGCTGATTCAAATTTATAATGTATTACTATAACTTACAATATTATTTTTTAGTAGATATTCTCAATTGAAAACAACATTGTTCGGATCAATGTTTTCCTGTGTTAACGTAGTGGTCAAGTCTTAAATTATAGTATAAAATCCAATAACTAACTATAATAATTACTATTTGTTTGCTCTTTTATTTAAAGTATAGGTTTCAAAATATTCTAGGTTACGAAATATTGGAAAAATACATTAATCAGTTTTCACTTAAAAATATAAGTTATACACGGTTTATTATGTGTTTTATAATTCTATAAATTTGCTCATCATCATTTAATCTGAAAAATATAAGATATCGATCATTTTAATTTTTATCTTCGTAAAATTACGACTTGTTAGAGATCTTTTACTTTAATGACTGGGTGAAGACAATTTATTTCTGAATATCCTGGAAAAAAAAAAATTAAAACAGTCCAAAAAAAAAGGTGAATGGTTACCCTTTTCCTGGTTGATACTGTAATATTGTGTCACCATAGCGGTTAGTAAATCAACAACATTTAATTTTTTCTTTTTTATTATATCACCTTGAGTTAATTATCTTGTATCCTCAACCATAAATTATCTTTATTATACCATCATAATCAACCATAATTCATCAGTTGAGGACTTAGCATTATTAAAAGCTAAACTTTTTTGATAAATAATCTGATACTGCTAATACTGCTATTTGTTTCAAATAGTCGATTAGTTAAATAAATTATTTTGGCCATAATTCAATTTATTTTCTATTATTTATAATAAATTAAAATTATAATTTATCAGCAAATGCGCCCTACATTTCTTTACTTTTCATACTTATATATCAAAATTTCCTTCAATCTGGATTTGATAATTTTCCTGTATTTTTTTTTTTTTTTTTTTTTTTTTTTTTATTGCTGTTTGTTAAGTTGGCCATACCCTTTGTTCTTTTGTTTTTTTTTTTAATTTAATATCTAAAAATTTTCCAAATGTACCCAATTTCACATTGGATACATTTGATACACAACAAATTCACTTTGCTGACTGCACCCCTCCTCCCCCCCCCCCCCCCCCGACAAACTTCTTCAATCATTAATCTACGGTCAACTATCTACACCTTATTTTGAAACATCTTAGCTTATGACCTGAGTCTTTCTGTTCATTAGCATAGTTTTCTTGATGCTCAGCAACGTATGGACTTAGTGTATCCTATTTTTTATATACCCATTTTAATTTAATTTTAAATCTTCTGAAACTTTAGTCGTTTATTTAGAAATGTAATTGATTAAATAATATTCTGGATGGTTATCAGGAACAGAATTATTATTGTGTGTTGAATAACTAACATTATTAAATTAGGTTTTAAAAAACACTCCTTTACAATGACCAACTTTATTATTATTTTAAGACAGCTGTTCTTTCGTTATAATCCCCATCAGGGTGCATATAAATAATTTGTTCAAAGAGCTAAACTATAGAGAAAAGTGGATTTATGCTAAACTAGCCTGTTAAAATTTATTGTGTACAATTACTACGACATATCAAAGTACTGCTCTTCTCCCCTGACTTCATTTCATGAAAAATGTCTTCTCCCTCTTCATGAAACTTTGCATGCAGCAGTTAGTCATGAATCAGTGCATGAAGAATCCAGAAACTTTTTTAAATTTCTATTGCTGAAAAATATTTCAGCTTTGAGTGTAATTAATACATTGTAATAATTTAAATTATTTAAAAATAAAATGAAATTAATTTCGATCTTTTTATAACTTTTTTCAAATATAAAAGATAATTTGGGTTCAAATTAAGAACTTTAATACTAAATAGATAATATAATTTTATTTAAAATTTATAATATAAAAAGAGACTCTTAATCTCAGGGCGTGTTGTTGCTTGGGAATCAGAATACAGATACTTACAATAATTTCTCTTAATTAAATTAATATCTATTTTATACATGAATCTATTTTTACGTATAGCAAAACTAACCAAGTTCACCGATCTTCCTTTGATGATCCCTGGTATCTTCTTTGTTTCTATCGTTCTGTCCTAGCGTCCAAAATGGCTTCCTTCTTGACAGAAATTGATGAGGATTTCCTCATCCTGAAGACATCTTTCTCTTCGGCGCCTCAAACACGAATGAATCTTCTCCTCTATCTTCGATGTTTACTGATCCTCCAAAATAATCGATTGTGTTACAATCGCTCCGCTTTACTTGTTATGGTTTGTGATGTGAACAGTCTATTTACAATTGTTATGTTTTTCTTTTTCTTCTTTGATTTTTCTTTTTCTATAATTACTGTATAGAAACAACAAAGGTTGAAAAACTTCAATCCATCTTAACACAACCAATCCAACGAACACTTTGGAAGGACGCGCACGGCCATCTTTCTTGTTTTGAAACATAGTATTTCTTTTAGACAAAGAAAACTGGTTAGCTTGCTTTTTGATTTAAAATAATAAATAACAATATTCAAATGATACACAAAATAAAACATATTAAAAACCCTTTATACATCAAAATATACTATTTACTAAAAAAGAGCATATTACAACATATACCAGGTTAATTTTATAAATTACATGCAAAAATTAATCTCATTACACTCCCTAAGCCGAACAAACCCCCTAATCAATGAAAAGATCAAATTAATAAAAGCTTAGCAATAGGTTTACTAATTAAAATTTTAAAAATATATCTGTATTTTGTTTACGTAAAAAATATTTTTACAATAAGTTATTATTGATGAGAAATACTCATACATTTAAGAGAAATATTGAATCATTATTAAATACTAGAATTATAAAACATCCAGGATAACAATTAAAGTTTATCTTATATCATATTTAAATTAAGTAGAAAAATAAACAGTATTTACAATTGTAAGTTGAAATTGATATTTTATAGATTACTTGTGCATTGTAACTAACTAATTAATAACTTTGAAAAAAATCAACAATATGATTTTAATTGTTTAAAAAATAAATATAAATATCAACGCAACATTCTAGATATATTTCGTTTCAACCATCTTTTTGTATGATACCTACCTATGTATTTTTTTCTGACGTTGAGAATTCTTTCCAAATGTCTCTAGAATGAAGCATTATTATTGTTATTATTATTTTATTTTATTTTTATGGCATAAAGTATTTTTAAGAGTGGCAGGGTATCACAACTTAAGTGACCCCACAATTCCTGCCACATTTATAAACCTTGATTGATCCCATGTTTCCTGCTACATTTATAAACTAAGTTGAGTGTTTGCGGCTTTAGCGCACTTGCTCAGCCCCCACTGGCTCATTACCAGTGATGCGGAGAGAGGGATGCGCTGGGATTTCTTGAGCTCTGCTCTACCCCTCACACGTGGGGGATAGAGTGGGCTCAGAGATCCCCAGGTTGATTGTGTAAATATTGTATATATTATTTTATCATTATGTTATTTTATTTATTTATTTTTCATACAGATAGTTTGATTATGTTCATCTTGTCTATTCTTTTGTTCGTATATATTTTAAGAGAGTTTTATTTTTTTTATTATTTTTTTCTTTATTTTTTTATTTTTTATTTTATTTTAGTATGTATGAGATCATTCATGACTATTACCTTTTGCCCACAACTGTGTGGCAGATTGTAATATCTATCAATAAATAAATCTATCAACATTTATATACCTTAATTGATCCCATGTTTCCTGCTACATTTGGGAACCTCTAGTGACCACCATTGGATTAAATGGGCTGAAATTAGATTTGTAGAGTGTTTTCTAACCAAAGCAATGGGAGTGAGTTGTAGTTAAGATTCCATTATTGCTAAAAATGATTTCTAAACTTTTCTACAACCTCTCCCCCCTCGCCATGGTATTTTTTGCAGATCATAAAGTTTTGCACACTCCTACAGCCAAACGAAATTGAGCGGGAGGATTGAAAATGTATATGTTAGTTGAGAACACTCATTTTGGAGTTATCAACCTTTTTCACATTTTTTAAAGAATTAATGAAACAGATTAAATTCCTCACAAACGTGAAAGGAAAATATGATCTTAATGACAGGGCTGATTACACTTTGTACTGATATAGTTAGCTGTTTATAAATTATAAATGATAATAATAAACAGAATAAATAATTTATTACTGCTTTATATGTTGAGGTATTTCAGTCTACAATGCTCACCTTCAGAGCCAAAAGCATTCTTCAGCACACATAAAACTATAAACAATTATTTACAATAATGATGTAATGATAGTTGAGAGCGAATATTATATGAGGAGAAGATAGTTGGAGGTGCAGTCAGCAAAGAACACAAATAAGTCAAATTTTATTTATTACTGCTAATGTTTCGGCCAGAATTTCAAGCCTTCATCATGGCAACAGGTACAATTCTGCTAATACACAAATCAAAAAATCAACACAAGTCTGACTTACAAATGACGTCCTCATCTGACTCGTACGTACCTTGTGCATGCGTGCGTCTCCCTGATGAAGGCCTGAAATTCTGGTCGAAGAGCTAGAACTAATGAATAAGCTTTTACTCATTTCTATTCCTCACTGACCGCACCTCCAACCATCTCCTATTTGCAATAATATTCTGTTCAAAGAGCTAACACTAATGAATAAGTTTTTACTCATTTGTATTCCTCACTGACGGCACCTCCAACCATCTTTACAACCACTATATTCAGTTCACACCATAATTACAATAATATATTTTTAAGGTTATGTATACAAGTAATTTAAAATTATTTACAATTTGTGTTAATTGTGACTGCAACTATTATCAGTATATTTTTTTTTGGGTTTCACTTTTTTAATTTTGTTGGTTTTTAAAAATAATTTTTTATTAAAATTTTTAGGCTGTGAAAAATGACAAAAAAGTTTGAATTCAATTGGCATATTCCCGTACCAGAGGCCTTAGTGCAGGGTTGTATATTTGATCGATGGAACGAGGAGAAGGACTCTTCTGAGTTTGAGCCTAATTGCCTATTTAAAGTAGATGAATATGGTTTCTTCATTTACTGGAAGAGTGAGCCAAAAGTAAGTTACCTATTTGTTCCATTGCAATGTTTCATCTATCAAAATAATCTTTTTAATTATTAATGATGTATGAATGTATAACTTATATTGGGTTCATTTTGGAATCAACTCTTCCTTATAAATTTCCTTTATTGTTGGTGCATCATTTTTTAACGTTTCAGGATATTTCTCAATCATCAAAATAAAATGAAAATATTGTGGAACTTGTGTTAGGAGCTTTTTGAAATCCCTTTCAATCCGTCATAGCATTCAATGGCAAATATATCTCTATATAACAAAGAGAGCATGTAAACAAACCTTTATATATCAAATTTAAAATCCTTTTGGAAAACTAAATTCCATTTATGCAAAGAAGATTTGCAATGATAACCTCTATGCAGTAAAAATGACCTTTGCCTATGTATCACCTTCAAAAAATTTAATGGAGTTTTCAAGCCCTTTCTGTTACTGTCCCAATTGTGTTTTGTCATTTTTGCCTATTTCATGACTTAACGCAATAAATTGTATTTATAATTAATGTGTGTTGCACTTGTCCTCTGGTAGTGATGGCTGCATTAAGCATTCTGGCAACACATCATTAATTAAATTCATGTAAATGTCTTATCAAATTTCTCTGTAGCTAATGTACCATAATTTCCTATATTTTCTTAATACTATTAATTTTCTAGTTAATGCAGAATAAGACTGTGTAGATACAATGTTAATATTCATGTTGCGATGTGTTTACTATTTTTAAAACAATACATACTAATCGTTTTAAAGTGTTTGAATTTGATATAATTTGTTCATATCGGTATCAATAAAGAAATGTCTTGAGGTTCTATTTATCAAATTTTGAGCCATCGCAATTTGGATAATAATAATAAGAGATTGAGGCTCTAGATATTAAAATTTTGTTTTAAAGGCATTGAGACTCATTACAGCAGGGTTTTATTGTAACTATTAATAAGAATATTGAAAATACTAGTAATATGAAAAAGTAAAAATAATAATAATTACTTTTACAAGTATATAATATTATATTATAGAAAACAATTGATTAAATTCTTCAAAATAGATTACATACTAGAATTTATGGAGGCAATTAATAAACCATTTATCAAGTACCAACATTATCACATCAAAATGAAGGTGCATAATAATTTTAAAAAATTGACACATCTTTAACTACATGAAAGAGGTAAAATGGAAGTTTTCAATAAAAAGAAATATTACTTATAAAATAAACTACCAATTTTTTTATTAATAATAAATTACCAGTATTTTGATTAATAATAAGTTACCAGTAATTTAATGAAATTTGCCAAGTGCAGACTTCTAAAAAACTCATTACAAGAATAGTCCAACATGAAAACAATTGCTTTGTTACTTTTGTGGCTAAGCTTTCGCCAGGTGTTCTGGTCCTTCAGTTCTCCACTCTCCAAGTTCTTACTCCCAACTGTGTTCTGGCAGCCTGCACCTCAGAGTTCTCTCTCCCATGTTTGAGCCATCCTCTACTTCTAGCTCAGTAGAGGTTTGGGTCATCCTCTACTTTAACTCAATAGAGGTTTGGGTCATCCTCTACTTCTAGCTCAGTAGAGGTTTGGACCATACTCTACTTCTAGCTCAGTAGAGGTTTGGACCATACTCTACTTCTAGCTCTATAGAGATTTGGTTCATCCTCTACTTCTAGCTCAATAGAGGTTTGGTTCATCCTCTACTTCTAGCTCAGTAGAGGTTTGTGCCATCCTCTACATCTAGATCAGTAGAGGTTTTCTACTAGAATTCGTCTTGGCATTTTGTTCATATTCATCCGGGTAACATGACTTCCCTTCATTATGAAACCAGTCCTGAATACACGTTGGTTTGGATGGTAATTATAATAGACTATAACATAGACATAGGTATATAATATAAACATAGGTTTTATAGGTGTATCATAGCCAAAATCCATCTCATTTCCTGGATTGCAGTGATGTCTATTTTTCTTATGTCAAGTTATGTAGAAGGATTTCATGATATTTTAGTTTCAAGAACTGTGGGTTTGGTCTACCAAGTGCACCGATGAAGGGATCTTTTCCCCCTGCAGCATGAGGAGCTAATAGACAACCCTTGTTCACATCTTCGCTCATAACTACAACTGTGCAGAGGCACTGTAGGAAATACTGACACAACGCAGTGTTTCTAAAAATCACAACTCTTATTTAAAATATACCAGGATATTATAAAATGAAGAATATCAAGAGAAAGAAGCTGTTAATTTTAAAATGGATACCAAAAATTCCTATTCTAATTACTTAGACATTTATCATAAAAAAATAAGCATTTAGCTTTTAAAAAAAAAACTTACTTTAAGTTACTCTTAAAATCCTTTATCTCAACTTTTATTTTTTAATCTCCAACTCTTTAGTCCGTAGGCCGTTATCTAGTAGAAACCTTTGAAAATATATTGTTATGTATTTTCTTCACTATCACGCTAGCACATCCTAAATCAGTGGTTCCCCACTCATTGCAGTCAGTGGCCCACTAAGACAGAAATAAAATATTCCATGGCCCACCTCCACTCCTGACTTAGGATGAAAGAGGGTCCCACGTGGAAAATATTTGATTATTAGGTTGTTCAAAAGTGCATTCTTAGGTATTACTTATTTACCAATTAAAACTTTTCAAATAACATCAGTTAAGGTAACAATATAGCAATTTTAACAATAATTCCACATGAAGTATGTTCTGCCGAAACCTATCCGTGGCCCGGCGGCTGGAAACCACAGGCTTGGATTGGTGAATTCAAGATTTGTTTTTTTTAACTTTTTGTTACAGGCTAAGGCATGTGTCCAAATCTTTTAAACCTTTAGAAACAAATATTTCTATTAAATAATATTCATGCTTTTTTTTTTTTTTTAATATTTAAAATTTGCATTAAATATATTATAATCAACAATATAATTATAAAATTTCAATGGATCGTCAATAAAGGAAATAGCAAATAGCAAAGAGGCTCAATATAAATAATATATTTTATTTATTTGTTTATTAATTGAAATATCTTCTAATTTTGTTCACAGGAGGGAGATGTTATTGAGCTGTGCCAAGTTAGTGATATTAGGGCCGGAGGATTACCGAAGGTAAGTATCTCAATTATTTTATCACTTTTATATTGGTAATAATGAATCATCATATAAGAAATAATCTGTTGCCAATTGAAGAAACCTATCTCATTATGATTCTTATGGTTTTCTTGTTAGGCAGATACAAGAATGTAATGGCGATTTGCTCCTAGATTCTTCCTATAAATTAAATCTTTGCTCTTAGATTCTTCTGATAAATCCTGCATTTCTGACTTCTTAAAAAGTCTTTGCATCGACAGTTATAATTTAATAGAAAAATATTTTTTTCTGTAACTGGCGAGCAGCATTCCACAATTGGTTTTTGGATTCCTTTCAGTTCATCTTGTGGATAAAGGGAGTCATGGATCTCAAATGTATGTGGGCGGCTTCGTGTGTCCCATTTATTTGATCCATGAGTTATTGCATGTTTTGATTAGGCATTCCCTGAAGTACTATTTATGGGGGGGTCATCCCTAAATCAAATTTTATCCATTACAGAAGGAGTTTAATTAAACATAAGTGAAATCTATTGATTAATAAAAGATAATAACTTGAAGATATGGGGGTAACCCAAAGAGAATATAATGTTAGTTTAGTTATTTTGAATTTAGATAATGGGAAGATAATTTCTATTGATGATGGTGATGAGGTACAAAGTCCTGGTGCATGATAATAGAGTTGACTAATGAAAGAAATGTGCTTACTTGGTGTGAGTTGTTTGAACCACAGATGGCGATGGGTTGCCTATTTGTGATCTGTTAATCTTAAGCTACATTTACTGTGATACTTCAGCATTTTTTTCAAATAATAACAGATAATCAATACTGTTCAGAAATTGTAGTTTCCCGGCATGAAATTTTATATGTTCCATGCTATGCTATTTAAAACTGCTGTTGTATGACTTATATTGCTGTGAGTTGAAAATATTTATCAGATATCATAACGATAAAATGATGGTAATGATGCAGTTTGAAAGTGACTAAATTGACGGGTAGTGCCATCTATGGGCAAAGTTCAGTTTTATCTTTACAGATGTGTTACTCTTGTGAATTCTAAACCTTAATCTAGTCAATTATTCCTAACTAATGTTGTTTATTCTTTATTATTTATTAATCTGTTAGTTACAGACATTCATGCAATACAATGCACCTAAAATATAATAAATACTTTGAGGAGCACATCTTTTTCTGTTTTTCTGTTCAGGATTCTAGACTGTTAACACAATTAGTAAATAAGCATGGAGACAACTTAGAAGAAAAGTCGCTGACAGTATGCAGCGGCACGGACTATATAAATATTAATTATCAGCATGTAGTATGCCCCGACGCTGCCACGGCCAAGGTAAGTCTTGTTCCTTGACAGTAGAAAGCTTTCAAACAGTTTAGCTTACTTATGACAGATATGTTCATGACTTATATCTGTAACTTAACCACAAATGTTTTTTGAGCTTCGCACATTCACTTGTGCACTGAGGTTTTCTGTGCAGGTGCGTTTTTTTTTCCAAACGTGTTGCTTACACTTATTTTATATAACATAACTTCCTTTTCAAAAATGAATAAAATACTAATTCAATTGTGTTGAAAAATCATGAATAAATTATGTTTATTGCATAGCGTTCATTGACGTTTTTGTTTGCTGTCCAAGTAGGTTATCCCTCTAGTTAATTGAGAACTAGTCTACTGTTTCTTTTTTCATCTAGGCATACTTTTTACAACATAGCAGTTCTCTATATAGTGTGCCCATTTTGGATATCCACAATTATACATAACTTTATCTTACCATCCATTTTGGATATTATACATAACCTCATCTTACCATGTAACTCATACAGCATATTCTACTACCTTTATGTTAGGTAGCTTACCATCCATTTTGGATATCCACAATTATATATAACCTCATCTTACCATGTAACTCATACAGTATATTCTATTACCTTTTTCTTAGCTAGCTTATCCCTCATTTGTTATAACCATTCTTTTATTATCTGCCTTGTAATTTCCCATGATTGTTGGTTAGATTTATTTGGATCTGTTTAAATAAAAATACTTTACAAATGTAATCCTCCATGACCACCTTAATTCATTCTCTTTTACTATGTGTTTCTAAATTGTTCAAAGAATATTTGTTGAACTCTTGATGTTATTGATCTATTCATAATATATTATTATTCTAGTTCTCATAATATATTATTATTCTAGTTCTCATAATATATTATTATTCTAGTTCTCATAATATATTATTATTCT
>NW_027115484.1:97860-98465 GCF_000696795.3 Halyomorpha halys | reverse complement strand
CTAGTTCTCATAATATATTATTATTCTAGTTCTCATAATATATTATTATTCTAGTTCTCATAATATATTATTATTCTAGTTCTCATAATATATTAATATAAAATTGTTCAGTTATCCTAATGTTCTAGTCTTATTGCTAAAACCTAATGCCTAATTTTTAATAATAAAGATGAAAACAAAAAACTACTTGTTATCAAATGTACATTTAATCCTGTGATGATCAAATACGTTGATTACCTAGTGTACTTCCAGATGCCTGATTTCTATGCAATTATTAAAAAGAAAATAATGATCACGAAGGCAACTCATCTCAATACTACTTGTTATAACACAGAGACAACTCACCTCAATACAACTTGTCATAACACAGAGGCAACTCGCCTCAATACAACTTGTCATAATACAGAGACATCTCGCCTCAATACAACTTGTCATAACACAAATTTCAGTAAGACAACATCTTCCGAAAATTTTATAATAAAAGAGATTGGCCAATGCATAAATTCCCTCTTAAACGCTACATTTATATGAGAACAAAATATGTTTTGCTTTGATAAGTTAAAATTCTTCATGTATTTACTTCATCATTTTATATATAAATAAAA
>NW_027115484.1:42166-97720 GCF_000696795.3 Halyomorpha halys | reverse complement strand
TATAGGTTTTTTTGTTTAAATTTTTCTGACTGTAATCACTCAATATTTTGGAAAATTTCTATATTAAAATACAATTTACTTCACTACTAACATGTAACCCACTATTGTAGCTCTATTTGCTGATTATTTTTCATATTGATTAGTTTGTCTTGTTTGTATTTTTTTGTCTTAGATTTTCTACTCAATTGCCTTTCTTATTGTGGAATTCCTCAATTTTCTTTAACCAGATTTCAGAAAAAATAAGTCTTTCTATAAGGATAATTTTATATGTTATTTAGTTTTAATAATTTTTAAACAGTTGAGTCTTTTTAAAAAAAAAAAAAAAAAAAAAAAATAGTTATATTACCTTTAAATGATATTAATTTTACAATAGTGTAATTTGTGCGGACAATTTAATATCTTTAAATATTTTTGTTTTAATTAATTTGTTTACCCCTTTCGTTATTAACATAGAAATGTCGGTGTTGGGTTAACAGGCCTGGCTAGATGGTCTCAGGAAAATTACGCACAATGTTAAAGCGAACAACGTTTGCCCAATGACTTGTTTGAAAAAGCAGTAAGTTAATGCCCTTCCGAGCGCAAGCATTTTGCATGATCGTTGCATGCAACAATACGCAAGTAGCCACTAACATTGTGCATCATTTGTATTTTGGGGATTTGGAAAGATTTCCCTAATCAATTTTTAAAATATTAAGTTATTGCTTGTGATCCATTTATTTAGTCCTAACAAACAATTTATTTATTTGTTATTATATGTGATGCTGCTTGTCGATTATAATTATTATCAATGTTCATCTTTGTTAATGTTTTAAAACATTTTAGAAATAAATGAAATAAAAATAAGCATGTGGAAGGGGAGGGGAAAAGGTTTATGCGCCTGCATGAAAAAATATTTATTACATTATTAAATTTTATAGATATTTGATTCTTTAATTATTTCTAATCGCTTTATTTCTTGAAGCACTCGAGTCAGTATTAGATTGATACACCATTAGCTCAACTAGAAAGACGAAGGGACTAATCTCTTCTATGATTATTTTTCAATTAGTAATTCATTAGTCACTGTATCTTTTTTAATTTTAATTATTAGCTTTTTTAATTGATAAATATTATATATCGTGTACATTTTTTAGTTACTTGTCTAATATTATAAACCGCTAACAGCCTCTTAGTTAGCACCCTACTTGGTTCCTGAATAAGTTTACTGATTTAAGTACTACTACTGTACATATCAGAATTATTTTTACTGATATTAATACTACTGCTGTACCTATCAGTATTATTTTTACTGATATAAGTATTAGCAGAAGTACGTTTATTGTTACATTTACAATAGGCTGTCTACAAATATAGCGATATGAAAGTAGTCAGTTGATGATCAGTAACTCATTGGTAAACTAGAACTTCATTTAGTTCAAAAAATCAAATTGGAAAAAGTCTCACATAATAATAAAGTAGCTCCTTCTCTAAACCTATGCATATATCAAACAAATAAAAAAAATTACATAAAAGTTTATAAAAGATTGTATTTGCCAATAGGTCAAAAAATTAATTATAAAAATAGAATGTTTATAATATATAAATTTATTTTCTTGTTGGACTTCCTGTAGAGAACAGCTCTGCAAAGTGGGGTGAAACATCGGACAATAAATAGTTGAAAATTATTTTGTTTTCTATTGACTGCAGTCCTGACTATTTTCATATTATGAAAAAAAAAAAAAAGAAGTGTTTTCACTGTCCAAAGTACACTGTCTCCTACTTTTCTCCCTAAGTATCTGGCTGAATTTTTTAAGATTCAGTATTAAAATCACAAGTCATCCGACAATGATCATTGTTAGTAGATCCATCGTTAAGATGAATGATCTGTTGTCAGAGGTTTTTGAGGTCATAGACAGGCTGAGGCAAGGGGATCCATTATCCTACTTTAGAGTAAGCAATGAGAGCAATTCTGTGAAGATGTGAATAGATGCTGCTTCATCATGAGAAAAATTCTGAATTACAGATCCTTGTCTCATGGGATCAAGATTGTAGTGTATGAGAGGGTATCAGACCTTGAAATTACTTAAATCTTATCGGATTATATTTACTTTATTAGATTATGTTTCAGTTTATAAGCTGAAAAAAAAAAAAAATCTTATTAATACTTTTCAGTTAAGGGCCAAAAACTATTTGAAAAAAAAACTTTTTTCTAGTATTAATTTTAGCTTTAGTAAAAACTCTTAACATTATTATGATTAAACTCTATACTAACTACACAATCCTCTACAGTATTAGGCAAAAATCAGTTTGAATGATTAACATCTCATATTGTTACAAATACTTGTACAAAGTTTCCAGTATTTGCTCGTTTTATTTCAGGAATAACACTAACCTACTTTCTTTGCGTTGAGTTGCATTACGAGTGTGTTAGCAGTTTTTTAAAAAATTATTCCTAAAGTTCAAGTGGGGGGAGTAGGTTGATTGGAATTGTTTTTTTATGATAATACCATAATTATTGTCAATTATCCTTAGAATGGAATGATTGCTGATAACCAAAATCATTTTTCCCGTAAATATAAAACTTAATAGAAACAATTTCAATGATAACCACAATGACTAAATAAATCAGAATTTATAAAAGTTTCATGAGGGAGCGAAATTTTCTGTCAGCATGCTTTTTCTAGGTCATAAAAATCATTTTTTTAAAATATAGTGTTTAAATTCATTTCTGATGTTAAATTCTTCGTTTTAATTCTTTTTTGACTTTGATGTAAACCAAACATTGTGTATTTCTTTCTTTACTTTGATTCCTGTATAAACCATGCATATATCGTTGTTCACTTAGACTTATCCCTTATACCAACTTTCTCTGCATTTATAATTATGTAATGATAGTTGGTTGGGGGTGCAGTGTGCAGTAAGTGAACAACACAAATAAGGAAAACTTATTTATTAATGCCAACATAAAAACCAATAAATAAAAGGAATTATAAAATAATTAACATAATAATATTCAGGAAAATAACAGGCGATATAGGTGCATAAATAGTGTTGAAAGAAAATTGTAAGAAGGTAAAAGCTATATGAGAATAATTAATACTAATATTAGGAAAGAGGAAAGAATAACAAAATAATACACATTTGTTAATCTAGTTAATAAGTTATAGTCTGAGTTAGCTGTTACTTTGATGTCATCTGACTGAGGAGATCTGCTAATCGAATGTATATAAGAAATGTACTGAACACAATAAAGCCAGTATTTTACAGCAGTTCAAGTGTGTCACATCTTATTCCTTCTTCTCTTTTTTGACATTTTGCTTTCACCAATACCTAAGTTGTGTGTGTATATATATAAAATTAAAATTATGAAAAGAATAAAAATGATAATGTGTATATAATTAATTAAATATGTAAGTAAAATAACAGAATTTAAGAAATAGAGCAAGAGGAGTAATGGAATATCAATGAGAAAATTTAGTTATTAAATATACATACAAAAGCAAAATTAATTTTGATTAAAATTAATTTCAATTGTTATTATACTTAGGCTATACATTTTATTATAACAATATTTATGGATCTTTATAGTCTGCTATTTTCTATTGCTTTCATTCATTATGATTGTTACCTTTCATTCATTATGATTGTTACCTTTCATTCATTATGGTTGTTATCTTGTTTTTTGTTCTTAGCCCTAATGAAGGGATGAAATTCTGGCCGAAATGTTGGCAGTAAAAAATAAATTTTTACTTATTTGTGTTCTTCACTGACCGCGCCCCCAACCATGTTCTCGTATGTCTCTGCCTTTCATTCTGTTTTGTAACTTTGACCAAAATTGTCATCGGAAAAAAAAAATCTCTTTCGTGTTTTTCCAAGGCACAGTGCCGACCGACAAACTAAGTGGAGCTAAATGGCCACCCAATGTTTGAAAGGTGAAGTTGTAGTGAGTTATTGCTGACTATTAGTCCTAATATTTTAGTTTCAGTTTCGTAATTATTGAGCTCCCGACAAGTCTTATTTACGCATTGACAAGTACATCTTTTACCTACAGACTTGCCGAGCTACTTAATTGGCTAGTTGAATTTACATTGAACTGGTTTAAAAAATTTTCTTTTCAATAGACATTAAAGTATGATATATAAAAAATTATGAATAATTTACTAAAAAAACATTAAAAAAAAATAATAATAAGTTTTTTAATGACATAAAGAAAATAACATTTAATGTGCAATGATGTTTTATATTTAATTGCATGAAAGATTTAGCTTTTTAGATCAAAGAATGGATCCAAATAAAGAGATTGTGGCTGCATGATTTTTCTCTTTAATATTCTAACCTTTATTTATTTAATCTTTCGTAAGTTCATTAATTTATTCGTTTTTCAATTATGATTTATATTATTTTACATTTTTTTTTTTTTTCAATGTTTTTTTTATTATTTTATTCTCTATCATTTACCAAACCTTTATTATTATTTTTTAATTTATAATTTTTTCTATCCTTAGTTTTTGATGTTATCGTTTTGCATGTTTGACTTTTTCACAGGCGTGGCAAGATGGTTTAAGAAAAATCACTCATAATAACAAGATGAACAATGTCTGCCCCAGCACCAATCTTATGAAGCAGTGAGTAAAAATAAAATTTAGGGCATCATTCTTAAATTAATTGTTTAGTTTTTAAAGAAACTAATCACTATTCTGCTTTTCACGCCTTGAATGTCTTTCCGTTGGTGCTCGGTGTAAACTGCTCGCAGCTGCAAAGGCCCCCTTGTCATTTCTTCATTTTCTAATTTTGTATTATTCCAAAATTTTTCAGTTGGATGAGGCTCGGAATGCTAGTGGACCCGAAGGGTAAGGTTCCCGTCAAGGTGGTCGCGAGGACTTTCGCTTCGGGTAAAACTGAAAAAATGGTTTACCAATGCCTTCAAGATCTTGGCCTGCCATCTGGGAAGGTAAGTTATTTGCAGAGCATTTTTATATGAAGCTAGAATTTTTTTTTTTATGCATAGAAAATATTTTGTAAAAAAAAACCTTAATACTTGCGGGCATCCCAAGTACGTGGGCCATGTGTAGTAATAGCAGTCTGACCTAGCTCAGTACTTTTAGTTATAATAAAAAGGAACTTACATATACTTCTCGAGAAGGCATGCATCGTTAGGCTCAAACTTTTCCTGTCACAATGAATAAAACAAAAATTATTGTTATTTGCTATATAGACTTATTAATAAATAAATCTGTGCCTTCTTATAGTCACTATCATTACTATTACCTATCTTCTGTAGACAAACTGACTGCTGTATCTGCAAATTTTACTATCTTGGATTTTGTTGATTTTCATCATGAGTTGTGATGTGTTCTCTTTGCAATACCTGTGTGAGTGAATGAGTGTCATCCCTGATTAAAATTAATAAATTATCAATTACTGTTTTTAGAAAATAGAAATTAGCTTTTTCCTAAAATCTCTTAGATATTTTCAAAAATACCAAATAGTCTTTGCATTAACAAGGTACCTCTTTTTTTTGTTTCTTTTATTTTTAACTAGATTATAACAGTAAGCCTTTATTAAGTTAGATGATGATGATGGTGATAACATCCTAAGCCTTTATTAGATTAGATGATAATGATTAGATCATAAGCCATTATTAAATTAGATAATGGTGATAACATCATAAACCTTTATTGGATTAGATGATGTTAACATTTTTTTTAATTTTATTTTTATACCAGATCGCCTGGCCTGGTGGGCCTTACATGGTTGATATAACTTATATTATATATATTTTTTAACAGTCGATTATGAGGAAGTATAGTCATACAAATGGCACCCCAAACTATATAAAATGTTCTTATTAAAAAAAAAAAAAAAATAATAAAATAAATAGATTAGAATAATGCTTCTTAATAAAAGAGGAAAGTAAAATTAATGACAAAAACTAATGATAATGGTACACTTAAATAAAACAAACAATTGTCTTCTAATAGTAAAAAGAAACAAGTTAATTTGAAAAAGGGAAGAGAAAAGAAAAGAGAGAAAAAAATAATAATAATGATAATATTGAATAAATAAAATGAATAATAATAATAAATAAATAGAGGTAGTGTTACTATGAATTAATTTTATATTTATTAAAAATTTATAAAAGAATGTCCTGCAGCAGTCTGGGCTTGAGTCTTCGGGTTGAGGTTGGGTTTCCCATGTTGTAGGTCACTGCTCCTTTAACTGACGGCAACTGGGAGTGGAATTTCATGAACTGTTTTTTGATACAATCCTCTATTGACTCCATTTGTAATTCGCGATGCAATTGGCTATTTCTTATGAACCAAGGAGCATTAACTGCGATTCTTAGGATTTTATTTTGAAAAGATTGTAGTTTTCTCCTTTTCGTGAGGGATGCCACTCCCCAGACTTCACAGCCGTACATCAGCAGTGGCCTGAGGATTGTTTTAAATATAAGAACAGTTGTTTCTGGTTTTAGTTTGGAATTTCTGTTCAGGATAGGATATAGCATTGCTAACCTTGCATAAGTTTGAGCTAGTTTGATGTTGATATGGTGATTCCAGGTAAAGCGGCGATCTAGGTGAATTCCCAAGTATCTTACTGTTTCACTGGTAGGATTCCATTTCACATTTTTACTTTGAGGATTAGTTCCGGTGGATCTGGTGGGCGTTGAAGAGTAAAAACTTTTGAGTTGCATTTTTCAATGTTCAAGCTAATCATCAATTTAGTGAAATATTGTTCTAAATCATTAAGGTGACTTGCAAAGTGTTTTTAGCTATTATTATGTCATCATGTTGAAAGAACACAGCTGTATCGTCAGCAAACATAGCTATGAAGGTGTGTGTGGATTGGACGATGTCGTGAAGGTAAAAGTTGAACAAAATGGGAGAAAGGACTGAACCTTGTGGAGTACCGGCATTGATTTGTCCAAGGGTTGAGTTTTTGTTATTAATTCTGACTGAAAATGCTCTACCATTGAGGAATGAGCTCAGAGTGCCTGCTTTCTTTAGTTTATATAGGAGACCTCGATGCCAGACCTTATCGAATGCTTGTTGGAAATCTAAGAACGCTACTAGGGTGTCTCTTTTTTTCGAATCCGCTAATTATAAATTCCGATAGTCTTGCCAGTTGGTGAGAAGTGGAATGACTGTATTGAAAACCAAATTGAAAATCAGGAATTATTTCGATGCTTTGAAAAAAAGAATTAAGATGTTTTTTTATAACTGATTCCAGTAATTTTCCAAAAATGGGTAATAAACAGATAGGTCTATAGCTGCTGATTTGTTTAGTGTTCTTACCAGGCTTGTGAATTACTATAAGTTTGGCTTTCTTCCATGTATCCGGAAAGTATCCAGTACGAAGGCAACTGTTGAAAATTGACGTGATAAAAACGACAGCTTTCCTGGTTAACATTTTGATTGCTATGACTGGGATCAAATCATGGCCAGGACTTTTCTTTATCTTCAGCTTTTTAATCAGGTCCTGGATTTGACTTGAATTTGGGTGGGAGTTCAACTGTTGCGAGGGGAGATTTACATACTTGTCAATTTGATCAGTGACTAAATTTGAACGTATTTCTGTGTTGGAGAATGTTTTCTCAAAGAAATTGGCGAACACTTCAGCTTCTTTGGCGTCGCTGGTGATGAATTCATCGTTGTCTACTAGACTTGGAATTTGTTCACGTTTATCCAATAGACGTCGCGTAGCCTTCCATAATGAATGGTCCTTTGGGTCTAAATTTTCCACGTATCCCTGATATTTAGAATACGCCCATTCATCCAGATCCTTTTTAGTTTCATGTTTGAGGTGGTTTCATTTATTTTTGTGAACAGGGTTTCTAGTGCGCATCCACTGTGTCCTTACATGATTTTTTTCTTTAATTTTTAGCAGTATCGATTTAGGGCAGCTGCCAGAAAATGTTTTTCCCCTTAAATGGAAAGGTCGTACAGTTGCCTCGTTTAAACTTTTTGAGATCGACTCAATTAACATCGTTATAGATGATAACATCATAAGCCTCTAACGGATTAAATAATAACAGACCACGATGATAATATCGGAAACTCTGTACCGCTACAAGCCATGAAGGGTCAGGGGTTCAGTACTTTGTAAGGAAGTGCTGTTACTAGACAACAAAGGTTGAGCAAGGAGGTGATTTGGTCAGAATCACGCTCGACTGCCAGATTTTTACCCAATTAAGGGTACCCAATTTATGAGGCTTTGTGTACCCCAGGAGGGCTACCCACAGGGTTGACTCACAGCTACAATTTAACAAAAAACAATTTTCTACCCAGCTGGATTCAAACCCGGGTCCTTGGAGTTAGTAGGATTGTGCCTTACCATAGTGCCACGGTGCTCCCAATAACATCATAAGCCTTTATTAAATTACATGATAACATAGTGAGCTATCATGAAATAATTTGTTTAGGGTTTTTAATGACTCATTTTTCAAATATTACGGTTTATTTTTTTGACTACAAGTAAGATATGTTTCCAACCATTATATTAATATTTTTTTGATTTTTTTTTAGAACTAAATTTTATATTCAATTTTTAATAAACTTCTGATTTGTATTTAAAAAATAATATGTAAATGATTATGAAGAAGATGGTCAGGGGTGCAGTCACAAGAAAACAAAAAATAGTTGTTAACTGTCACCTTACCCCCTAACCATCTTCTTTTTGATTTGATTAATACGGTCAATTATATATATATATATATATATATATATATAATATGGGAAATGGATTTTTTTTTATTTTTATTTTTATTCAATAAATATCTTTAATCGTCAATTGACTTATAATTACTGACCTGGGCAGAATAGCCTGCAAAACAATTTTTAAATTTTGATGTGAGGTGAGAATTTATATTGAAGTTATGTTATATTATTAGTGATAATGTTGTTATAAATGTTACAAATGAATATATAATATAAGCTGTTAAATATTTAGATTGTCCTTGAGCCGAAATGTTGGACTATTGATATAATAAAAAGTGTTGGGACTATACAAGGATACAATTTTGATTTATTTAATAATCCCAAATATTGTTTTTATAAAAATAGATTTGATGTTTGAGAAATTCATATGATTAACAAACTTTAGTGGTATCCACGAGATAGCTTGTATTATTAGAAGGCTTAGAAATTAGTTAAAGTATGCCAATGCCGTAAGGATTATATTTTTTGTTTCTGTTTTCTCTTGATTTATTTTGAAATTTACAGCTCTAGTTAAATAGTTCGTTATCCAAATTATCCTATTTGTTTTGGAATTTTTAGCATTATAGTATATCTCTTGCTTACAGAATAGTATATCTATAGTATATCTCTTGCTTACAGAATGACGTGATAGAACCAGCAGATTTCACTTTTGACAAATTTTATGAACTTTACCACAAGATATGCCCTCGTAATGACATTGAAGAACTTTTCCAATCTATGTAAGTGGTTTGTAATATTAATAAAATTAATTCATTAGTTATTTTATCTAGGTCTGCACTAATGCCAAATATAAAGTTATATAAAATTTAAGTAGTTTGAAGATCAATAAATATGGAATCACTAGGTGCAGTAATTCTTTTTATTTTTCCTAAAGACCATAAAATTTGCACTTACCATCTGTGAGGTTGGCCATCAACATATCCCAGATAAAGTTTAATTCTTAGTAATAAAATAGCCTTCCTTGGCTAAGCTCATAATTTCATAATATCAGGTAAAGAATCAGAAGAGAGAGAGAAATACTTTATTCATCTATGCTGCCCTAATACATCAGGTTGCTACATCACACAGCATACTAATCAATCCGTAATCGGACATATATAAATTACATATAATTATATGGTATAATAAAATAGAAAGAAAACAGTTTTTTTCCCTACAGTTTCCTTTTACAATAAATTTCAGTCTATACACCAAATACAATTATTTCAATTCATTCCTTTTTTTCTTTTCCTTTTCTGTTCCTTCAATTTCACCATTTCACAATTTTTCATTCACCCGATCAACAAATTCACTATCCCGAATTCACCCTTCTAGATCCTCTCCAGTGACCTGCTAAACAAATTCACTATTAGACGGTAATGTGAGATCAGACCATTAATAATAGTCACAGCAGTAGATCAGTTTGCCAAAAAACAAACAAAAAAAAAATTTAAGAGAACAAGACTAACACATAGATTCAAAGGAAAATATAATAAAAAGCCGGTTACAAGAAACACTTGAATAGATAAATAAGTTTAAAAAAAAATAATAGTATTAATAAAATAAAATAATTTAATGAATAAATAAGTTAAAACACACAAATCGACAGGTCCACATATTAAAATAAGTAAATAAAACAATGAATAATCTCCGAGCTAATTCCCATGCAGGTGATGGTGTATGATCCCCAGGGAGTCCAATAATATTTTCTGCTAAGATCACAATATCCCCGATGCTAACACCTAGGCCTTCTAAGAAGCTCCTTGTTCTATCTGGTATTGTTCCGCGAGATCCAAACCAGAGGCCTCTCATGGTGAACTCTCTCTCTCCGAAGGTCTCGTGGAATTTTTCCTTAAGGAAAGGGACGCATTTTTCATATATTTCCTTTTTTCCCCTTTCCACTTCACCTTCCTGTTCGAGGTAATTACTTTCAAATCTTACCATCGGATCCAAGACCAGAGCCATGCCTCCGATTTTTGTAAAAGCGACAATATCCACATAGGATTAGTGGTATTTAAAAGTTTTAAAAGTAACACTAGATTAGATAATCTCAAGAATTAAAACAGAGTGTCTAGCAAAATGGCTTTAAGAAATTCCCTGACCTTTCCAGGCGCTTTTTAATTTATTCAAAATTTTTCATGTTTTCTGTTTATTAGCAATAACTAACTAGAGAACTATTTAAATTTGTTTATTTTCAAGTTACAATATTGTAAACTACAATTTTTTTTTTTAAACAAAAAGAATTTTTATTTTTAAAACTGTTGCAAGGGAATTTTTCAAGCAGCTAATGGAGAGAGGAATCTTCATAGAAAATTCTAGTTTAAAACCATTTTATATATGTGATTTTTTTTATTCAATGTGTCCTTATGTCATAAATCGTGACTAATTCCTGGAAGTAAAAATACTACATAGTTATTGATATTGAAAATTTATGCATAAACGTTGCGGAATATCAATTAAACGTAAATGGACAAAATAATCACAAAAAATTATTCAGGTCTAGACACCCTGCTAAAAGAAGGAATCTTTTTTAGGGGAAAAGAAAAACCGAAAATTCGTCATCACTAATTTAGATAATTGTATCTGTGATTGATTAAAATTTATAGAAGGTAGAATGTTACTATTTTAAGTCCTGGTTCAGATTACGACTTACACCTATTCTTAGTTGCATTATAAAATAAAAATCCACCAGGAAAATAATTTATTTATGAACAAACTGGGCATGATGGAAAATCATTTACTAAAAAAGTAATATTGCCATAGTGGCATACAAAGAAGAGTTAAAATTATCTGCTCTTCAAATAATATTGCCTAAGTAACGTGCAAAGAAGAGTTAAAATTATCCGCTCTTCAAATAATATTGCCTAAGTAACGTGCAAAGAAGAGTTAAAATTATCCGCTCTTCAAATAATATTGCCTAAGTAACGTGCAAAGAAGAGTTAAAATTATCCGCTCTTCAAATAATATTGCCTAAGTAACATGCAAAGAAGAGTTAGAATTATCCGCTCTTCAAATAATATTGCCTAAGCAGTGTGCAAAGAAGAGTTAGAATTATCCGCTCTTCAAATAATATTGCCAAAGTGGTCTACAAAGAAGAGTTAAAATTATCGTTTTTCAAATAATATTGCCTAAGCCATGTGCAAAGAAGAGTTAGAATTATCCGCTCAACATTAGCAAACCAAAAAAGTAACATGACAGTTTAAACTACCAACATAAACAAAATTATAACTTAATTGTGGATAAATATTGACTTAACCTCGTATGAAGAAGATTGAGAGAATAAAAAATATTGGCAAATAAATAGTTGTTAATAAATGGATTTTGGTCCAGGTGTGGTCAAATAAAACTCAAATAGTAAATTGGTGTACTATTTTTATGTGAACCAACATTTCGCCCCACGTTGCAGGGCTTCGTCAGAGCTAAAAAAGATACAAACACTTGACATAAGTACAACAAAAAAATGAGTAGAAAATAACAGGGGTATACAATGGAACGTAAAATTTAATAAGAAAAATTAAAGGTTATATACAATAAATGAAAACGCTAATAGTAACTAATTAATATTATTACTTATAAATTAATTTTTACTATTGTATGGTAATTAATTTGTACTTTCTTTAATATTTCTTCTCTTTATCTGTTACTATTACCGTTTTCATTTATTGTTTATAACCTTTAATTTTTCTTATTAAATTTTACGTTTCATTATATACCTGTTATTTTTTTTTTTTGTACTTATGTCAAGTGTTTATATCTTTTTTAGCCCTGACGAAGCCCTGCAACATGGGGAGAAATGTTGGCTCAAATAAAAATAGTACACCAATTTATTATTTGACCGCACCCGGACGAAATTGCATTTATTGATACAGACGGTCAATCAGCAATCTTCCAAATAGTTGTTAACTATTTTTTGTTGTTACCACACCCCCAACCATCTTCTTCATACTTTTCTAGTTTTGCTAAAGAAGATCACTAAAATTAATTACTATGTCGTTATTTCAGTTACAATGTGTTTATTATTACTTATAGCGTACATATTAATAGTTTCAACGACACTGAATTTGATATAGTTTGTTTTATTTAATTCAATAAATAATTGTACTTCAGTATTACAAATTTACAGCCATCCAATTGTTAATATAATGAACTTTTTCAAAATCTCTTGAGATTCGTTGTACCAAGGTTCCAATGCAGTAATAGATCTTGAGAAACATCAGCTATGATGCTCAAATGGCTTTGACCGTTTGTATCTATAAATTTCAATTAAGTTGTGTTTCCACATTAAAATCATGAAAGGAAGACATAATGAACCAAAAATCATTCCATTATCTACTTTTTGCTGTGATTATTGCATCTATTTCTAAGTAAAAAATTTTTATTTTAAGTTTGTATTTTTTTTTTTTTTTCAGAACTGAGGGTAAAGCAGATTTCATTAATATTGACCAGTTTATTAATTTCTTAAATGAAAAGCAGCGAGACCCTCGGCTGAATGAAATCTTATACCCCCTCTATGATGAAAAGAGAGCAGCTGAGATTATTGCAACCTACGAACAAAATGAAGAGGCTGTCAAAGAAAGTAAATATTGTTTTCAACTAATTCTTATTCAAACTTAATCATTGCTTTGATTAAACAAAATGAAGAGGCTCTCAAAGAGAATTAATATTGTTTTCAACTAATTCTTATTCTAGTTCTTGTTGAGTTCATCTAATTCAGGAATTTGCAATGGTAAGGGCTACTTTTTTTTAATGAAATCCGATAATAAATTAAAATTTGCGACTATTTGATGTATTTGTCCTGAAGGCATAAATCACTGAAACCGAGAACAATGTTTTTTTAGTTTTTGTGTGAAAAATCAAAAAATTGTTTTTGAATAAAATTCTATATAATGATCAGTCATGATAATTTGAGTTTTCTTGACCTGACGAGGAGACTAAGATGGCTATCTTGATGGTGAATCCTCAATTATGATATTGGATTCTCGTGGGAAATTGAATCAGAAAACAATTTTACAACTTGACATGAGTAATTTTTTTCAAAGACTGCTTTATTCCTTGCTAGTAAATGTTTTTGAGATGAGGTGAGGAGAACTCCCATCTAGGGGTATTGGGAATGGGATGGGAGGCAAGATTCTCTTTAATTATTACATTTTTCTTATTAAATAACACTAAAACTATAGCTCAATCAAACAGGAGGTTCAATGTCTAAGATAGCATCAAACTCCTAACTAAAATCCATGAACATTTGCTAGTAGGGAGTAGAGCAGTCTGAAAAAATTTACTTATGGTTACTAACTCCAAGGACCCATGTTCGAATCTGGCTGTGGCAGATAATTATTTATTCTGTTACTGTAGCCATGAGTCAACCCTGTGGGTTCAGGGGGCCAGGGGTCTACCCAGTCTCATAAAGTGGGTTCCCTTAGTTGAAGAAAATCTGGCAGTCGAGTGTTACCATGAACAAATCACCCCCTTGGACAACCGTTGTGCAAGAAACTGTACTTGTTACGTTTGAATTCTTAACTCTTAATGGGTTGTAGCAGTGTAGATTATTTCTTGACATCCAGATAAGACCCGTTTAGTTGAACAATAAACTTTTTCTTTAAGAGATATATTGAAATATTTTTAGCTTTTTGGATGTTTGATATAGGTTATTAGAGTATTTTTTACTAATTTGTTTATGACAAACTTGTTACTGACTTTCATGATGATATCTTAGATAATCTTTCAGAAAATCATTTTTAAGTTATCAGAATAAGTTACAGCCAGACTTTCTGATGCTTCGGATTGTACCAAATCAGTAAGACTAAAATTAATTTAATGAAACTGTGAATTATGTAGCAACAAACAAGTGTTGGACATTTTTTGATTTCCATTTTTACAAAACACTGTTGATATTTATATATATATTTTTTAATTATCATTTTTTATGATTTTAGTGCTTTTGTTCAGTTGTTAAACAATATATTATTGTTATATTAATATTTGAAACTAAAATTTCTTTACTGTTTTAGAAAAATTAACTAAGGATGGCCTGATACGCTATCTGATGTCAGATGAAAACGCTCCAGTCTTTTTGGACCGACTAGACATTTACATGGACATGGACCAGCCGTTGTCTCATTATTACATCAACAGTTCACACAACACATACCTTACCGGGCGCCAGTTTGGAGGCAAATCCAGTGTAGAAATGTATCGACAAGTCCTCTTAGCAGGTTGCAGGTAACGTTTGTGTTTTATTTCTTCCTATTAATCGATTTTATTTTGAGCATGAGTGGTTTGGGTGTCCTGATTTGTTCTTTACTCTCCTTTTTTCATGACTTTCGTTTTACCCCTTGATTTATTTACTCTTATCTTATTTCCTTAATTTTCCTCTCTTCTATATTTGTCTTATATTTCTGATATCTATTTGTTATTACTCCAGGTGTTCATTTTATGCCTATCACTGTACATTGTATTTCTATCTTCTTTAATTTACTTTTCTCATATTTTTATAAAATTGTTCACTTAGTTTTTACATCAACTACCTTAGTTTAATTTATATTTTATGTCATCTTATACTGCTTAAAATATTTTTAGTTTTTGTACTATATTAGTTCCTATGGTTATAGCAATAGTTATTGGGTTGAAAATAAATTTGTAGCGTTTTTTACTGGTGATTTTAATAAAAACTTCAGATTCTTGTAAATATTTTTAATCAATTATATAGGGTTGGCAAATTAGTCCTGTCGGTTTTTGTATTCATGTTTTGTTTATTATACATCACATTATTCTGATGCAATTAATCACAATGAGGATTGTTTATCCTATTTATAATATGTAAACAGTTATGTCTGTTGACACTTGTAAAGATTAAGTCAGTATTGTGTATGTGATCCAGCTGAGAAGATCGACGGTAATATAGTGCATTATAGGCATATTTTGCTTTATTACTTCAAAACAGGAAAGCGAGCTGTAGAGGCACATCAAAAAAATATGCAGGGTCTATGGGGATAATGCCTTAACAGAGTGCACGTACCAAAATTGTTTGCAAAGTTTCGAGCAGGGAATTTTGACATAAACAATGCACCACGACCTGGTCGCCCACAAGAAATTGAAACCATTGATGTTAAGGTGATAGTCAATCAAAATCCATCCCAATCAGTGTGATACATTGCAGAGGTCCTTGACATATCACATAAAAGCATAGAAAATCATTTATGGAAGCTCGGCTATGTTTCTTGGCTTGATGTTTGGGTCCCTCCACTCTCTGACCAAAGCCAACTTTGCAACACGCATTTCCATTTGCGATTCACTGCGGAAACCTCGAGAAAACAATCCATTTTTTAAAAGACTTGTGACAGGGGATGAAAAGTGGATTGTCTATGATGATGTGCGAAAAAAATCTTGGAGACCCAGCAAGAACCACATCGAAAGCGGGATTGCACCTAAAGAAGATAATGCTTTCTGTATGGTGGGATTGCAAGGATGTGATTTTTTATGAGCTGTTGCCACAAGGTGATCGATTGATGATAACACTAGGCCCCATACTGTTGCCACAAGGTGATCGATTGATGATAACACTAGGCCCCACACTTCTTTAGTCACCCGCAATAAATTGTTAGCCCTTGGATTGGATCTTTTGCCCCACGCTTCCTATTCACTGGACCTTCCTCCTAGTGACTACCACTTATGCCAGTCTCTACAAAATTCCTTAAGTGGAAAACGGTTTGAAAACAAACAGGATTTCAGGGAGCACCTTAATCACTTTTTCACCAATAAACCACAGACATTCTATGAACATGGGATTATTCAGGTGTTGGAGACATGGGGTAATCAAAAATAATAGACATTACATTGTAAATTAAAATAAATATTATGTACAAAATATACTCAGCTTTCTTTCACTCAAAAAAATCAAAAGGATTTATCTACCAACCCTATATATGACCCATTTTGATCTATTACATGTTACCATCTTTCAGGTAATTTTTTAATTCCGCCCTCCCAGAACTTCTCAGATTTTTATGAAATGAACTCCTCTATGTGCATTGCAGTCCTCGAGCGAATTAAAGTGTTTCCCGTTAAGAGAGTTTTGAAGGGCCCGAAATAAGTGAAAATCTATTGGGGCAAGGTCTGGTGAATATGGTTGGTTGGGGATCACATCCTACCCAAACTCCAATAATTTCTCCCAGGTCTGCAAAGACAGGTGAGGATGGGCGTTATCGTGATGGAAAACTATGCCTTTACGATTAGCTAGTGTTGGACGCTTTTGCTCAACTTGACGCTTGCATGAAATATGTTAAACGTTTCTGCGATATCCCGTGTCGTAGAGTGAGGGTTGTCTGTGACCAATGCTTGAATTTGGTCAACATCAACAGTTAAAGGATGACCTAAGCGCTTTGCATCTTCCAAGTCAAAATTTCCATTTCTGACCCGAGCAAACCACTTACAGATGGTACTTTCTCCTAAAGCATCATTGCCATACACACTGCAAATTTAGTTAACCATCTGTGCAGCGGATTTTCCTTCTCGAAAAATCAAAAATCATTAAATGACGAAAATTAATTATTTTTTCTTCCATTTTGAGCAAGCAAAATATCACTTAAAGATAAGAAATCTCGGTTGAATGCATAAAAGCACCTTAACTAATCCTTTTTAAAAATATGTAAACGTTATTGACCCAGTAAACATGATTTTATAAACACAGAGAATTAAATTGAAAAATGCTACAAACTTACTTTACAACCCAATACTTTTTTTGTTTTGTTGAAAATTGAATTACTTTTTAAATAACCCATAAAGTGTCTATTTTTTTTGTTTTTTCAATTCATCAAAATTGGTTTGGAACTGAACTACAGTCTACAGTCCATAGGAAAATATGTTTTTTGCTATTGCCTTGCACAGGATGCTCAATTTGAAACACAGGTATCAGAAAAGAAATCTTGCATAACAAAAGGAAAGGAACAAAATCGATCCTCCCTTTCAAGAGATAATATTTATTGTATTGATATGTTACTTTTGGATTGAGTCTGGAATACAGATTTTTGGGGATACCTAGTCTCTATGAAGTGGGCATCTGGTCCTTCATTGTGTTTGGGATAAACTGGCAACTAAGTTTAAATACTGACCACATCATCTACTTGCACTACCATTAGTTAAGAGACAATATGTCCTTGTGTTGGCATAGGTTTATTTTTATTTACAAATCAGTTTGGTGTAGAGTGAAGGAAAATTATGTTTTAAACTTTTTCCTTTTTTCACGTATTTTTTAAAAATGTTATAAGCCTTGTTTTTGTGAATAATATGCCATGATAAGAACCTAAAATTCTCAATAATTTTAATTTTATTATTTTCTCTTATCAAAATGTACAGGTGCGTCGAGTTGGACTGCTGGGATGGTAATGATGATGAGCCTATAATTACTCATGGAAAAGCAATGTGTACCGATATCCTGTTTAAAGTATGTAAATGTCTTTTCTTACTGCTTTTTTTTTTTTTTTTATTATTACCTAATTTCTTCATTTTGTTTTCCTGACTATTTTATGATAAATTTTCAGGATGTGATATACGCTTTGAGAGATACTGCTTTTGTTACTTCTGATTTTCCCGTTATCCTATCCTTTGAAAACCATTGTTGTAAAACGCAGCAGTATAAATTGGCCAAATATTGTGATGATATATTGGGGGATCTCCTACTCAAAGAGCAAATTCCTGATTTCCCAGTATGTATGTCTTTTTTTTATTGATTGTAATATTATTGGTTTGTACTAAAATCTATATATTAATAGGCCACCACTTTTTTTGTATTATTAATAACTTGAAAATTGGTATGTCATTACAAAGGTATTGTTGAGTAGGGTCGCAAAAAAATAAATTTTTTCCAATTAAGTTGTCAATAAAGCTGGTAAAGACACATAAACATAAAATATATAAAGGTTTCATTCAATGTTAATCTATTTACATAAAAGATGTAATCATAGTATTTAACATTTCATTTTAACATGTCTTAGGATTATTGTTAATATTTTAGAAAATAAAGTATACCCTAGATCGTTTCCCAACTGATAGTCTGGAGACGACCCCTAGGGGAGTTTGAATGATGACTAATTACTCTGTGAGATTTCATCGGAAAATTATAACAAATCAAATAAAAAATATTTTTGAAGCATTAGCTTATAATAAGAATCAGTAATTAACATTTCCATTTGGCAAATTGTATAAAATTGGCCTATGATTTTTATTTACTTTTTTTAACAGATAAAGTACACCTTACTACCAAATTTAAAGTTTCTAGATATCTTTTGTAGTGTATAATTTAAAATGTTTTTACTAAACACCATATACCCATCTTTATATAATTGTTCTAGAGAATCCCGGGACACCAAATCAATAAATATTTATGTGAAGAAACAAATTTTGTGAGTTTTAGAATTTAGGGGACTAAAAACCAGAACATTAATTTTAGTAAACCGTTATATTTCCTCCATAATTTTCCAAAAGGAAGATGTTTTGAATTTTTTACAAGAAATAATATTCAATTGTACTTTTCTGAAAACTGTTTAAATTGGAGTTAGTCGATCTGTCAACTGAAAGATTCATTTGTAAAGTTTTGCCACAATGAATACTATTGTAATATATTCAGTTCAGTTCTTAAACGAGTTAGGATTAATTTCATTTGTAAAGTTTTGCCACAATGAATACTATAGTAATATATTCAGTTCAGTTCTTAAAGTTTTGTCACAATGAATATTATAGTAATATATTCAGTTCAGTTCTTAAACGAGTTAGGATTAATTTCAATTCATATTTGGGGTGGGCTGAAAGTTGTGTACATGTGCACACCACATCAGATTTTTTATTCAATTTTCAATTTAAATAAAATAAAATAATGCTTAGTGCTCATTTTAATTTTATAAATAAGTCAAAACAAATTCTGGCCAAATTACAATTTCTACTGATGTTTCTAGTATATAGTAAAGATTGCTTTGTAAACTTTAAAAGTAAACCTTATCGTTTTGCACTTAACTAAAAAGAAATATAATTAAGATAAATCAAATTTAAGTATTTCAATACTTTTAAGGGGTAAGTATAATTTTATCTCCAGCTGATGAAGCTCATTTAAATTTGCTGTGGGTAAAAAATCAGAATACATGAATTGAAGTTGGGATTTTTTTTTTTTTTTTTTTTTCATTTCCACTTCCTCCACTCTTTTTCCATATGTCAGTAAAGGAAATCAAGCAGTGTTTTTCATTTACCCCAATTCTGCAGGGAAAAGAAAGTGTTAAGAACATACCTAATATATATATATCGAACAAGTGGCTAAAATTGGAAAACGGAGTGAATCTGCCACTTCCATCCTCCACTATAGCATTACTTTCTTATATTTAAAACAGAAAGTTATATTAAGTATTGGTTGATGTACGGCATGTCACAATCTCACAAGAGATCATAAGAAAAAAAGAAGGGGATCCTTCACTGCCAAACTGCCCCGCTAAACCCCAAATAAACATCAGTTCTATATCACCTTTGAAACATTAATTTACAACGAGAAGTGGATTTTGTAACTACTTAAGTAAGTTATAATATTTGTCACATCGAGCAACATTAAAAAAGTGGCTAAAATTGGATAATAGCATGATATTGTTTGTCAATATGAAAATTTGCCAAACATTTGGGCAATAAAAGATTAACAATTGGTAAAAATGTAGAATGAATTTATGTTGATCAGTGGTTGTGAAGTCTATCAGAATTTGAGCTGATGAAAATTTAGTATCCACTTGCCCTGGCATACCAACTTATAACTTTTTATTTCTTAGCAAAAGTCAAATCGTAATTTATTATATATGTAATTAAACTATTGTTAGGTAGTTTAATTATTCATAAAAAAGTTTGTAATTTCTTCTTTAATGATTTTAAAATAATTTTCCAGTTGGATCCTGGCGTAGCCTTACCACCCCCTTCATCCCTGAAAAGAAAAATATTAATAAAAAATAAAAGACTTAAGCCCGAAGTCGAGAAGAGGGAGCTTGATCTGTTCCTCCAAGGCCAGTTTGTTATCGACGATGAGGAGAAGGAGGATGCTTCTGCTCCAGTTCCTGTTAATCTAGACGAGAAGAAGGTATTTTTTTTAAAAATTAATTTTCGGGTTATTTAACTCAGCAATGATAATTGAATAGTACTTAAGCGGTTGCTGGTTTTAATCAACCCCTATCTGCCTTCCTCACTCGCTCCTTCCATGCTTTGAATATAAGGATGGGCAAATTTGAAAATGCCTCGTTTAATTTAGCCTTAATTTGAAGGAAATTTGGGTAGTATAATAAAAATGATGCAGTATTAATTTTATCGAATTCCATCGTCTACTTTCCACTTATGTACACTTTCACATGCACAAAAGTTTTTTCTTTGACACCTATATTCCTTTAAGGGCTTTCCAATGTGGCTCAAAGTCAGAAGAAAGTTAGGGTTAAATGAAAAATGGATCTAGTTCAATTTTCTTCTACTATTTTCGATTACACATGTGCAAAAGTTTTTTCCTTGACACCTTTATTTTGAAAATAGCTTCTCCAATTCTGACAGCTCCTTTGACTCAAAGTTGGAGATCTGTGTAAACATTTCATCCACTACTTCCGTGAAAAACTAGTGTCCTGGTAACAGTTAACCTACTTCTTTCTTGAGCTATACTTAGACACCTAGTATCCTCCCTCTTTTACTATTGTCCTCAAGGTATGCGAATCATAAGATTCATTAATAGGACCATGGTTTAGTTCCCATGAGAACTTTAAGAAGAATTAAGCTCTTTAGGTGGATCCTTCTTCAATATTTCCTGCAACCATTCCTTTATCAAACTATTAATAACTATTGCTCTCCTATATCTACAATGTCCTCAAACTCAGATTCCTATATTCCTCACCCAGTTTATGATGTATCAGCTCCTATAATGCATATCGTATTAGATCAGCTGATTTTAGCTGATGCAAGCTTTACCACAAGGTGCCACGAATGCAATCTCAGGTTTAGTCTCTCGCCCTACTTCATGAACATAACCTTGCCTAATCGGTAAACTGTAACAGTTCAGTTTATTTTATCTGCGACTGTAAAACAGATCTTTTAGTTCAGTTTTTTTTTATTGTTAGTTCTAGGTCTCAGTAATCCCTCAACATCTGCTGGATAACTGCTAATACAAAAATGCAGAAGACTTTATTATTCACTAATTGCATATTTCGCTATTTTCAAATGTCTTCACCCAATTGAATTTATGCCTTTTTTTTTTTTAATATGTTAAAATTTCTCCTTGAAACAATTGAAAAAAATTCTAAGCCTTCAACGACAACAGCTTGTTCAAAAATCTGTAGAATATGACTCAAAAGACAACCACAACAACTTGTTCAAAAAGCTGTAGAATATGACTTAAAAGATAAAGCACTGATAATATCTTATTTATTACAATCTATGAGAAAAATTAATCTAAATTTACAAATGTTTAGATTTATTTGTAAATTATTTATATACTGTGATTAAAATTAACAAGAAACATATTTTTAAAAGAAATCGTATGATTTTGTCTTATATAGCCTTCATAAAATACCCTCCTATTTACAGAAGAAGATAGATTCTGCATCCAAAAATTTGAAATTCATTTGATTTTCCTGGAACATAACCCTCACGAATGTTGAGGGACTATTGTATATCTATTTTAAGTTTATAAATTGAGGAATACCAAATTAATTATTTTTATATTTATTTTTTATTGTATTTATAATTATTTTTAAAAATTCCTAAATTTCAAAAATTATGATGAATCAATAATTACCATTTCAGCCACTTGTACCTGAAGAGTCAACAGAAGTAGCCGCAGTGGAGGCTCCACCTGTGCAGATACAGTACACTGGCAGTACAACCAATGTCCACCCTTGGCTCTCGTCCATGGTTAACTATGCTCAGCCGATTAAGTTTCAGGGCTTTGATGTGGCTGAACGTAAGTGTTCCTATTGATCAAACTGTTTAGGTATTTTTGTTTATTCAGCGGGATGAGTCATTTATAAATGACGTATTTCGTTCCCTTGGAAATAGTAGTCTGTTCGTCCACCAATCCGTTTGGTATGACAATTTTAAGAAGGTTATCGACTCTCTTCTCGTTCCCGAAAACAAAAAGTTTTAAAACTGAATGTAATCGAGTTTCCTCTTTACCCTACTTACAGTCCTTACATACTATTTTCTGACTGCATTGACTCATGAAATGAAATATAGTTTATTGTTCTAGGACTAAGACTCTTTAGAACTATTGCAAAGTTAAGCACTCTATTGGCCAGAAACAATGTGGTCACACTTTATTACAACTTATACTATAATCGAATACTGAGTAATTTTTGGTATATTCATAATACGTTTAAGTTTAGTTTTGAGTTTACCTGAGAGCTCACCATATTCCATAGTCACATTGTAGGAAAACAAGAGTTGAGAGATGTGTGGTTTCCCAGAATAAAGTTTGGTCAAAAGTGACTCCAAGGTTTTTGACTTGTTTGTGAAATGAGGTAGGGTTATTATGGAGGATAAGGTCAGGAGGTTCTGGGGTAGAATTGATCCAATAGTGTATAATATGTTAATATTACTATTCTTATTTCTTAAAATTATTTTCAACCTCGTACCCTTGAGTTAATGAGATTGTTAATTATACCAAATAAAATTAAAGATACTTTAGAGGAAACCATTCAAAAAATTCAGCATTTAAGTTCTCTCAAACTATCTCAATGAAGGTTAGACCTAGCTAATATTAAAACCATTTAATTGAACATTGATATAACAAACTTGATCGAAATCCCTGGCATACACTCGCCCTGAATATATAATTGCAGTTTCATACGACTTCTCATTCTATTGCTACTCAGCGGAGCTCAGAAAGTTTATTATGCTGTTAAAAACATTTGAAATTTTGTTCAATTGTAATACTTCCCCTACTATATATTCCCCATAGAAGTAAGGAAAAGTAAAAGTTCAAGTTTTTGGATTGTAAATTGCACTATTTTTTTCCCTAAGAATAGGCAAAAAAAATCCCAAGGGTACTGACATCTCTTATCTTAGAAACATTCCAAGCATTTCTCCTTAAACCTAGATCTCTGAATGAGGTTCAAAATGACATTGCAGGATTTTCTCGTTCTAAATCCAAAAGTGGCATTATTAAGGAATCCAACAGCCTAGCATTGAGATAGCAACAAACCTCAGTGGTGTATTATTCGATTATTTAAAAAAAAAAAACATGGTATTTAAAGAAAATTGTTTTTATATTAGCAAGAAAGCGATAATTATTTTTTTATGACTCATCCTATTTGAATGTGTGGATTCATAAAAATTAATCAATATTCCTTTGAATGTTCAGAGAAAAATGTTCATCATAACATGAGCTCTTTTGCTGAAAACACCGGGCTTGGCTACTTGAAATCTCAAGCCCTAGAATTTGTCAATTACAACAAAAGGCAAATGAGCAGGATTTACCCCAAGGGAACGAGGGCCGATTCCTCCAACTACATGCCCCAGGTAATATATATATAATACTGTTCTATACTACTATAATATATACAATACTGTACTGTAATAATAAATTATACCATACTATAATATATAATACTATACTATAATAACATATATTATTATTACTTGGGAAACAGACCATGGAGGTCTAAGTTCTCGCGCGATGTGTTAGGAAATACATTGTGCGTCTCTTGACATGGTTTTTTCATAGGGTGGGTTCGTCACTCCCACATCTTTTTTTTGTGAGTGCCACCCATTGGCTAACGGGGCTCACAAATGCCCAGAGGGAGGTAGTGAGTGAATTTTGCATTATTTTGTGCTTAAAAAAAGCCCGGGTTGGACCGGGATTCGATCTGACAACCTGTGGGTTGGTAGACTGGCGCGTTATAATACCTAGGGAGGTGTACTCCCTGTCCACCTAATAACCATGGTGAACCAATCTCCATTTTACAAATTATGCAACTATTCATGTATTTGCACTACTCATTGCTTAAATTGTATAACTGTAATTAGCATATATTCTGTAGTTCAGATTGTATAATTTTTTTCAATATAATGTTATAAATATAATTTTTTTTCTGTTATAAATATAAATATATTGTGCTTCCATTTCTTTTCCAATTGTTCAAGTTTTAAGTTCTCAATGCACTGAGAGAGCAAAATAAAATATTATACAGTGATCACCAAAATGTTTTTATATGATAGAATTTTCAATTCGCTGAGAGAATAAAATAAAATATTTCATGGTAATCACTAAAAACTAATATAATAGAGAGATGTAATATATTATACGATATAATATAATTTTATGCTACAATATTATATAATGCTATACTATGATGTAATATACAATATAGTATAATGCTATACTACAGTATAATATAATTTTCACTGAGAGTGTCATCTTAAGGATAGTTTTTAATCACCCTCTTTTTTTTTAGAAATACTTTTTTTAAACCACTTAGAGTCCAAATGTTTTTGCTTTAATACTGCCTTGCTGGCTTATACAGCATAAGAGTAACTGCTATTAATAGTTTCAGCTTTTTAGGTGTTGTCGATTTTTAGATACAGCAGTGAGTATGTGAGTAAATGAGAGCTATCTCCTTTATTTGTTAAGATGAAACAGGTTTCTACCTTACCTTAGCTGATACTGGTCCAATTTAGTTGGTCTTTGTTTTTTTGTAGAGAACTGAATTATATTTTAAATAAGAGGCTATAAATGATGTTCCTGGAGACATATAGTTTTTGAGTTATTCCAAAAAATAATTTTTTATTTAGGTTATGTAAATAATTTTCTTTGAGCCAAATATTTTGTAAGCCAGCCTTTTTACTCATGTATCCCACAAAGGGATCAATCATTGATAAGCTTCCTTTTTGAGATAGAGAGAGGGACCAAGCAGTTCCAGACAAAACTCCAGTTTCATTATATAGAATAAGAGTGTTTAATTGTAAATAAAAATATTGGTTATACATAATACTATGAAACTAAACATTTATAAAATAAATTTGATTAGGTTTTCTGGAATGCCGGCTGCCAAATGGTTTCACTAAACTTCCAAACCGCCGATCTTCCAATGCAGTTAAACCAGGGAAAGTTCGAATACAATGGGAATTGCGGCTATTTACTTAAACCAGATTTTATGAGGCGTGCGGACAGAAACTTTGATCCCTTCGCTGAATCTCCAGTTGACGGAGTCATTGCTGCGCAATGTGCTGTTCAGGTAAAATACTGCACAAACAAAACAGGTCATTTATCGATTAAATAAAAAAATTATATTAGGAGGAAGGGATTAGATGATGGATGGTGAACTCTATATATCTGTATTGTAATAATCTAGATTTATTTAAAAATAAATAAAGGTAATTTTAATAGTTTTTACTTATTCTCAAATCTAAAGTATAACTTAGGTTCAAATGGAAAGCTTTATTACTAAACAGATAGGAGAATTTTATTTAAATTTTATAACATTATAGACTCTTAATCTCAGAGTGGGTTTTCTAGACAATTAGAACACTTTTCTACTAATAACACTTTTATAAATATACTTAATAATATGTTGAGCTAAACTAACCAATTTATACTCTTCTATAATTGCTAATGGTTTTCGATGTCTTCTATATCAAAAAACACCCACTGACTGTAAACAAAGCATTTGGTCCTCTAATAGTTTTCAAGACATTTCATCCACCGGCGATCTAAACAAAAAATCGCTTATTCTTCTTTGATGATTTTAGATGTCTTCTTTTCCTCTTGATGTCTAGAAGTCTACCACTCTGTCTACGTCAGTGGTGATCTCTTCACCTCTTCCTGGAGATGTCCAGTATCCCCCCCCCTCCCGTTCAAATAAGCAGTGACCTCTAAACAAAGATCTCTGTCTAGATGTTCAATGCAAACATCGATTGCAGCATAACAGTTTTGAGCTTTTTCTTATGATTTTTTTAATGAATATTATTGTTTAACACTTATTATTAACTTCTATTTTTTCTCAAATCTACTGTAATTACAATCATGATGGGAAGAAAAATAAAATTTTAAATATTTGAATCTGCTCAACATGACAGCGATTCTACTGCCTTCAGAATGGTGCCGCCATCTTGGCTTTGTACAATGTCTTTTGTGACAGTATATTTTACTGAAAAAAATTGGTTACTTTCTTTTTGGTTTAACAAAGCAAATGAACAATATTGAAACAATATATAAAATAAAAACATATTGAAAAACCATTTATATATAAAAAATAACTATTTACTAAAAAAGAGGATATTACAATGTATGTGTATACATATATAACTTATGTGAAGTCGGGTGAAGATAAAATAAAAGGAAAAAGGGGCACTGAAATGACTTACTAACTTGCTGGAATAACACTGCTTTATTTCTCCTTTTAATCCCTCTTATATACATTTTGAATCTTTGTTTACGAGGGGAGTTAGGATTACGGCTGATATTGTGCCTGGCCATCCCGTAACTCCCCCCTACCAGTTTATGAACCGGCTCATAAATTTACAAAATTACAAACAAAACCTGAGATACACAAATAATAATATAATACAAAAATATAAAAAACATAATAACTAATATACAAAAAATAAAAAACATAATAACTATAATACTTCTTACAAATATTACTTCACTAAAACTTTAACTAAAAATACTCTTCTGGTCTCACTATCTACACTTCGTCAACACACTGCTGTTCTCTACACGTACAATAAAAGGATTACAGCACATAAAAAAAAAATACTATCTTTGTTTGTGAACGGAGATGAGGATACACCAGCATTCTACGGTGCTCCCGATGTGGGGAACTTCAATTGTTCAATGTCGACATTTCTTCTCTTTTTGGGTTCGTTTACACTCTCTATTGTGACCACATTGTGTTCTCTAATGACAGTCACCTGGAATGGACCCTCATATCGCTGTAACGCTTTACTCCGATTTGTCCCCACCCGGCGGTAGACAATTGTCTCGATTTTAATCTCCCCCCTAACGTCTCTAAGATTTTAATTCTGGTGAGCTACCCGTTTGTTTTTTTCTCACACTATCCTCTCCCTGACTTTCTGCCATACTTTGGTTAGTGCCATGCCGTTATTTACGACCTCCCCCCACCACCAGCTGTGGCCCTATAATCCCGTTGGCACCCCCTAAGCCCAAAATGAATTTCGAAGGGTGAAAATCCAGTTATCGCCTGTATTGAATGATTATAGGCCGCCACTGCTTTTGTTATCGCTGCGTCGGCCTCTAACCCTTTATCTAACTGGGGCCTTAACTGACCCTTAAATGATCCCCATGTGTGCTGTGCAGTCTCTCTATTCCCTCTCTTCCCTTGGGGTGACCTGGCGTGTTTAGGTGCTATTCCACCCCTAACGCTCTCATTTCCTCCCGGATCGCACTATTGTCGAATTCCCTCCCTGCATCCGATGAAATCCTGTCGGGAATGCCGTAGAACTGGAACCACTGTCCACGCTCCTAGTACTGCCTCTGCTGATTTTTTTGTGCTAAGACACACGTCACAAGTACCTACAACCTTCTGTATAGTTTTCTTCATACCCCACAAAAAGTACCTACGTTTCAGGGCTTGCATCGTCTCGTTTACTCCTCTGTGATTCGTCTTCCTCTGATGTACGCCAACGTCACTTCTTTCTACTGCTCCTCGTCCCGTATCATATCTACATCCCCTTATTGTTCCGATCACCAGAGTCTTTTAATCTTTTCCCAGATGACCACATTGCCCACATAAATATAGTAAGTTCGCCCAGCCTTGGACGCATATTTTAGTGCTCGACAAATGAGGTTTTCCTCGGCTCCCGGCTGAGACATATGGTGTTTATCGTACTGCGTCCATAGCTGGTATAGTCTATTTTCATCTGTCCGGATGTTCTCGTCTTCCAGATTATTTGCCTCGGCTTGTTGTTGATTATTTCGTCGACTTCATCCATTTCTGCCATTTGTGGCACAAATCTCCGATAATAGTTCAGGGCACCTAGTAACCTCCGAACTCCCTTAACATCCCTTGGCACTGCCATCTTTTGAATCGCCTCAACCTTCTGTGGATCAGGCTTGATTCCCTGTCCTGAGATCACATGTCCTAAAAAGTTAATTTGCTCCCGACCTAGCACCGACTTTTCCTGGGACAATTTCAACCCAAATTGTTGAATCCTCTGAAAGACTTTCTCCAAATGCCTTATATGCTCCTCTTCGTACTTGCTAAACACGAGAAGGTTATCCATGTAGACCTGATACATGGATTAATCCAAGCCTCGTAAATATTCGTCCATCAGGCGCTGGAAAGTGATTGGTGCGTTGTTCAACCCGAACATCATAAGAGTGAATTCATAATGACCCCTCTCAAACGTGTAGGCCGTTTTGTGTTGGTCCCTGGAGTGCATTGCGATTTGGTGATATCCAGCTTTAAGGTCAAGGGTGTTGAATATGATTGCTCCTCCTAATCTGTCTAGAATGTCCTCTAGTCTCGGGATCGGATATTTTTCGTCTACTGTATTATCATTGAGCTTTCTGTAATCTATTACGACTCGATATTTTTTGGAAGTTCCCCTGGTAGACTCTTCTTCTTCACAGCCCACAAAGGACTATTGTATGGCGAAGTACTATCCGCTATTATCCCTTGTACCTTTAGACTCTAATTCTTCCCGAATGTGTTGTCGGAGTGTCTGAGGATTTCTTCTTTCTTTCATAACCTCGTACATAACCATGTCTCGCTTTAATCGGATTTCATGGACTGTCTTACCCGTCTTCCCCAACCTATTTCCCTGCTTGAAGAATATATCCGAGTATTCCTCTAAAAAAAGGGCTTCAGCTATTTTGGGGGAGTTGAGGTAAACTACTACCGAGAAAAATGACAAAGAAATAACTAATATAATTATTGACCTTCAAAATATGCATGATAGCATTGTGACATCCAAGAATCATATTAATTCTATTAGAAATAAAATATGTTCCATAATAAGTAATCATTTGGCAGATAACAAGAATAACAAAAAATCCAGTTTAAACGTACAAATTAATAGAGATTTAAAAGACCTAAACAATTTCTTTAAAAAATAACAAGGACATGATTATAATTAGATCAGATAAAACAAAACAATTGGCTATTTTATACAAAAAATGTGTATAATGGAAAGATGGATAAATTATTAAATGACAAAAACACATACAGGACATTGAGAGCGGAACCTTTCATAGATTTAGTCAGAAAAATTAATAAATATGTCAATTAAATCCATAAAGTGGGGTTCATAGATAAATTTATTAAAAACTTTTTCTCCGTATTGAAGTTAAAATTTTCACCCAATGATAACAAGTTCATTATGAGCTCTGGAATGCCTAGTTTTGTTTTGTTAACAACTCTGTTTTTAATTTTATGTAAATTGTTATATTTCTCTAACGATTCAGCATTGTTCAATTTTGTTTAATGTGTAAGTTTATTCTTTACTATTTGTCTTCAAAGATGTTCAATTGTTGTTATAATTATTATCCTTGATTGTTTTGTTTATCATTATTTTATTAATCTTGGGTTTATTTATTTTGCGATTTAACTTTATATTTCACTTTCTTTTTTTATAGTTATAACTTTCTCATTTTATTCATCAATCGATTTATTTATCTGAATCTTAAATTCTGTATCTTTATCATTGTAAAATTGTTGTATACTATTTATTATTTGTTTCATTTTTTTATTTAAATTTAAAACAATTTATTTGCAGGTGATCGCTGGTCAGTTCCTGTCAGACAAAAAAGTCGGCACCTACGTGGAAGTAGATATGTACGGCCTACCTACCGATACGATAAGGAAAGAATTCAGAACACGTGTGATTCCTAGTAACGGCCTCAACCCTGTATATAATGAAGAACCATTCCTATTTAGAAAGGTAATCATCATCTAATGTATGATAATCATGTCTTATTCTTCGATAATAAAACTTGATTTTGAGTTGATGAAACAATTTGATGAGCAGAGGGAAGGCCAGTTCTGAGAGATGATAATAAACATGGAAAATTATATAATCCTATTCAACAACACTTTTCCATTTCATTCTTCAGAATAGATCCCTTATTAGACCAGAAATACTCCATAAAGAAATTTTTAAAAAAATTCTATTTATATGTATTTACGTGTTTATATCAATTTACTTTCAAACCGTTTTCCAATTTTAGCCACTTTTTCAATATTGCTCAATTTAACAAATATTCTAACTTAAGTATCCCCTTCCTACTTTAAGTAAATATTTCAAAGTTGTGATAAGACCATTGCCAAATCAAGTTTTAGTGGGTTGGTTTTTCTCATTTTAATGGAAATACACAAACAGAATATATATATTTTCTTATCTCCTTTATTAAACAGATAAATAAGAGATGAAATATATATATATTGTAATAATCACAAATTATTTAAAATAAAAAAAAAAAAGAAAGAATTTTGATAGTTTTAACTAATTTCAAATATAAAAGATAGCTTGGGTTCAAATTTAAAAACTCTAATATTAAATAGATAAGAGAATTTTATAACATAATACTCTTTTCTAAGGGCGGGTTACTAGGCAATCAGAAACAGATGACACTTAAACTTAATTAATAGCTATTTCACAAATACAATAAATTCCAGTCAGAAACAAAACTAACCAATTACACATCTTCCCCTGTTAATTGTTGATACCTTCTTGTCGATGATGCTATATCCAAAACTCCTAACAACGGCCTCCAGTCCTTCACGCTTCTAGCCGAACGGACGTCTTCTCCCCTAGCCAGCAAAATCAAGAGTACCCGTTTCCTCTCTTCTATCTTCAATGTTCACTGGCCAATCCAGAAATAATCTATTGTAATGCAATCGCTCTGCTTTACTTACTTTGATTTATGATTTAAATAGTTTATTGATAATTGTTATTTTCTTCCATTTCTTCTTTGATTATTCCTTTTCCATAATTACTGCATAGAAACAACAAAAGTTGAAAAATTTCAATCCATGTTCTCAAACACAAACACCCAACGAACATTTCGGAAGGACGGAATGGCGCACCGCCATCTTTGTTTTGGATAGCATATATATTTTAGACAATGAAAACTGATTAGCTTGCTTTTAAGTTCAATACTATAAATAAACATATTGAAATGAAAAATCACACAAAACCTACCAACAATCATTTATATACAAAAAATAACGATTCACTCATAAAAGAGCATATTACAGTATATATATATATATATGCATGCATATTTAATCCCCATCCTTTGCCACATGGCATTATTAGAGGTTGGGCTGGGTCCGCTGAAGGCAGGTGATACAAAGAATTGGGAGGGCTGGTCCACTGGGGGATAAAAGGGGAGAGAGGTTAAGATAACTTCAGGCTGCAGAGCCCGAAGTCCTTCCTTCGGCGAGGACTTCGACCAAGGGGACAATGCTTTGCCACCCGGGTCTTGATGGTGAGGCGACCTGTCTGAACAGTGGGTTAGCATATGCCTCCAACCCATCAAAAACCTTGATGTGCCTACGGTCTATGAACTCCAGCACAGAGGGGAGCTGGAGCTCTTCATGGATGGTACTGTTACTGGCTCTTTGGAGTGAAGTTCCTCTGACTATTTGCTGAAGGAGGGAATTCTAGAAATTCTGCACTTTTTCAGTGTGGTCTTGAAGAGGTGCACAGGAGGGGGGGCACCTTAGAGCAGAGTCTGGCGGATGATTAACTTGTAAATCTTCAACTTGAGCCAAAGTGATATCTACTGTGAGGTGAGCAGGTGTTAGAGCCTGTAGGACTTCAACCAGGCCAGTTTGAGTCTCTCACTCAAATGACTGGAGAAGGCAAGATGCCTATCAAGTGTCATACCGAGGTAGAGGATGAGATCTAGTCTGCTTGGGGGGTATAACATCGGCTTCCCTGCGGTGCTCCATAAGATGGTGGTGTAGGAGTCGTTCGAAGACCTTGTCCATGTGCGAGAGGAGGCTGATCAGGGGGCAGTGCTCAGGCAAGTAGCAGCACTACGATCACCTGTTTCCAGACAGTAGGGAAGTAAGAGATCCGTATGCACAAGTTGAAAATGTTCAGCAGGAAGGCTTAGTGTACATTTGGGATTTCGTGAAAAAGATGGGCTTCTCAACTAGACTTGGTGACCTCCCAGGTGGTGTAAGAGTATTAGTTGTCCACTCAGCATCCTTCACTGCATTGCTTGAGACCAGGAAGGCTGCCTGCTCCCCAGACGCCTACAGGTCATTCCCAGCAGTAAGATGTACAGTCCTCCTCTTGATGAAAAAGTTCCTGACCACCCATCTGCCTGGTCTTCAAGTTGATGGTCAGTTTCAAGTTGCAGTCACGCGTGCACAGAAAGGCATCACACAGGTTGTTCTACTGGCCAATCAGAGTGAGGATATACTTCAGTGGCTTTCTGAAGGAGATAGAACTTTGTTATGTTTCTATTGGCTGGCTCCTGGATAGTTGTGGTGATCATCTCCACTGCTGAGTCCACCTCTTCCGATGTATGATTTTGTATAATTTTTGGTATTGCTTTGGCAACTCCTGACCTGTATCCTTTGCAGTCGGCCTTGTAGAGTAGGTATTTGCTTGCCGGTGGTGTGGCAGGTGTACCCTCAAAAGTATTAAGTACAGGTCTGTGGTCCAATGGTCTGTAGGGTAGTGCTTGACGATCTATGACCCTGTGCATATGTTTGGTCAGGAGCAGGTTGAGGGTTGAGGTACCCGAAGGGCCTAAGGTCTGCACTCCCTGTGGAAGAGAGCCAGCCTAGTCTTGGTGATGTATGTACCCAGTGGATTACTACTACTACACAACCAGGCTGTGTGCCGGGCATTGAAGTCCCCGAGGACAATATGCCTGAGCGTGTTGCAGCAGCAGCTTCACTGATACGAGACCAGACCAAGGTCTATAGACACAGGTGAACATGTAACTGTGTTAAAACCGTGCATCCACTGTGACTAGGTGAGTTTCCTTAGTCGCCATCACTGGGTTCGGGATATCCCTCCTGACCAGGCTCATGATTCCTTCACGAGAACCAGATGAGCAGGCCTCTCGGTATGCGTAATACTCTTGAAAGTGCATCTGTGACAAGGTAAAGAGCATGGTGTCTGTTAGCACAACTACCGATGGTCTGTGCTGCTGCAGGAGAAGCTCGATTCTCTCATCCTGCTTGTGAGAACCCTCTGACATTGTAATTTATGACCATGTGCTCAAGCATAATGACGAGCAAAAATCTTGCCTATCATCTCCACGAGTATCGTCACCAAGCCCATCATCTGGTCCATGCAAGTGCACAGCTGTTCGATAATAGGCATGTTAGAGGCACTCGTTGCCGGGGCTGGCTGAGTCAACTGCTGCTTCTTCGTAGCTGGTGTTCCTCCCATTAGCTCAGAGAAGGGGATGTCTTCCCGTACTGGTCGGCTTGGCTTTCTGGACTACACTGGAGCCACTAGAAGGCAGGGTTCTCCACATCTCGAACATATACATTTCCAGTCACAGTATTTCATTATGTGACTGTACTGTTGGCAGTTCCAGCATTGCTCAGGGCATCCATCCTTGAAAGGTCCAACCGGGAATCAAACATGATCAGAAGCCTGTAGTGCCTGGATGATTGAGAGCTTTACAATGTGGTCTGTTATGATCTGGATGAGCTCCAGAGGGCACCACTGGCCATCACCGTGGTCCTTAGTTAATCTAGCCATTCTTATCCCTGGCAGGCAATTTTTTAGTTCTGCAGCTATTTCTATGTTGAAGCTGTATAAAATGAACTTTTTTGAGCTCTTCGTACCATGAGGTGCGAAGGAGTGGAGTTGGACTGCTTTGTTTGATCTGAATAACAGAGTGGCTGCCTTGTGGTCCTTTTCATTGGTCAGATACAGCTTAGTTTCCTTTCTTGAGGCATTTGTTGAAAATTTAGTAATATTGATCGTCTTCAATATTTCCTTAATCAAAGGCTGTGAGATGATGATAGGAGGTAGTCGTCGCACCACCGGTGTTGCAGCTTCTCTCAGCTGTAAGAGTAGAGAGAAACTCCTTCACAGCGGGGAGAAATTCCCCTTCATCCTGAGAAGGTCCCCTCGTCTCCTCTTCTTGATTCTCGTCTCCACTCCTTTGGCTTCTTGATTTTCTGCAAGTTCCATCTCTATTTCTTCATCTGAAGGAGGCAGAGAGCTGTTACCAACTAGGATCTGACTCTGTGTGGTGCTATGTATTAATTTGTCCTGCAATATATTGTAATATTCAAGATTTATTTAAAATAGGGTTTTCTAGACAATCGAAACACAATGACACTTGACTAAATTAATTTCTATTTTTACAAATATATTTAAATTCTAAGTAGAGCTAACTAACCAATTATATAATCTCCTTTTAATGATTAATGGTTCTTGATGTCTTCTTTCCCAATATGCTATATGTACCAGTCAACAATGAATTCCAGTCATCTCTACTTCCAGAAGACGTCCTCTCGCCAGGCAATCCAAACAACTTATTTTTTTTTTTATTTCTTCTTCTTCTCTAGAAGTCTACCACTGACTTAGAGAAAGGGTGGTCCACACCACCTCTTCCTGGAGACGTTCTCATTTCCCAGATATGTTCAATCCACCCGTCATCCTAACAACCAGTGATCCTCAACAAAGAGTCCTGTTTAGATGTTCGATGCAAACATCGATTGCAGCACAACAGTTTTGAGCTTTTGCTTATGACTTTCTTTATGAATATTATTCTTTAACACTTATTATCAACTTCTATTTTTTCTTGAATCTGCTCAACATGGCAACAATTCTACCGACTTCAGGATAGCGCTGCCATCTGGCTTTTTTAGCTGTTTTCCACTCCATATTTGACTGAATAAAATTGGTTAGCTTGCTTTTTTTTATTCAATACAACAAATAAACAATTCTGAAACGATATATATAAAATAAAAACATATTAAAAACCATTTATATATAAAAAATAACTATTTACTCAATAAGAGGATAATACAATATATAGGTAAGACCTAACGATTGTTGGGAGGGAGAATGTATCATCTTAATAATGACTTAAAAAATATATCTAGCCTTCCATTAAATATACTTGATAAATTGCATTAAGTTTAGTGTTTCTTGCCAGGTAGTTTTGCCAGACCTTGCCGTGTTGAGATTCGGAGTGTACGATGAGAACGGGAAGTTGCTCGGGCAGAGAATACTGCCGTTGGACGGCCTCCAAGCTGGCTATAGGCACATCTCCCTCAGGACAGAGGCCAACTTTCCAATGTCACTCCCTATGCTTTTCTGCAACATTGAGCTCAAAATATATGTTCCCGATGGCTTCGAAGGTAATGTGGTTTGTTATTAAAATTGTTTCAAGTAATAAGTTTAAAAAACATTGATTCCATAACTTAGATTCTTTAAAAATACAACTTTTTTCCCCATTCATTCTTAAATGTTTCACGAGAAAAAAAAAAAAAAATTCCTTAATAATTATTTCAAAATAAACTAACTTCATCAGTTTTTTTTTTATTTTGCCTCCTACATAAGAAAAGTATTGTCCTAGTCAAATTTTTGATTTACAGTTCTCAACGGATATATCTGTTTTAGGGACCGCTGACTGAGAAAGACAAACTAAAAAAATTAATAAACTCTTTCAAATCAAATATTTGACCAATATTAGCAATGATACTAGGATGAATAAATGTATTCTATAATGTAGTAGCCAAAGTTATAAGAAAGAGAGTCAACACATAAGATATTTATCAATATCCTCTGACATCAAAGCGTTAATTTATGTTCATATTTCTTATCATAGTCATATAAAAACCTTAAAAAACAATTTTCTAATTCCACCATAAATTTTTGTTGAAAATTTCAATAAAACCCAAGGTTAAAAATGGTTATTAGTTTCCTTGTGTTAACTAATTAACAGAAAAGAACGTGTTAATTGCCAGTATGTAAGTAAGATGTGTATTTAACTTGTCTTCTCTTCATTTTATGTCAAATCTTTATTGTAGTATCAACTAAGAACAGAGTTTATTCTTTACTAATAAACTCATTTTGATGTATTTTATTATTTTTTTTAAATTTATATCATAGGTATTGTTTTTATTTTATTTTTTATACTTGTTTCTGTAGATTTTATGGATGCCCTATCTGACCCTCGGGCGTTCCTGTCAGCCCAGGAGAAGAGAGCACAGCAAATGAAGGCAATGGGAATTGAAGAAACTGATATCAACACTCAGGGGCTTGCGATAGGATCCGGCGAAAATTCTAAAAAAGCCAACAAGGAGGAAGAAAAGAAAGGTAACTTTTTATTTATACTTGGAAAAGAATACAATTTACAATTTATATACAGAAAACAGCTTTATTGCTAAATTATTTTATATTCTTGAAGCCTCTTTTGATGAAATTATTTGTAAACTGTGAATAATATTTTTATAGGCACCAAGCATTTATTTTAAGATTTAAGAGATTGGAATTTAAGATGTTATTAATAATTTTGATTGGTAAATATTTAGCTTAGTGGCCCGTGGCCTGTGGTATTGCAACTGATTTATCAACTAGCGAGATGAGTTACACCTACTACTACTTTTTTTTGTTATGTGTTTTGTTTTTTCAAAATGTATTAATCAAATTTTAATTTGTATTATCATGATCAAAAAGGTACCCTGACAATGAAGCAATAAACTGTTAGGACAATGATAAAATGAACTTAAATATTGAAAATTAAAAAATCATTTAATATTGAATTACTTCCCAATTATTATTTCTCAGATTAAGATCCTATTTCATAAGGATGACAATAATTAACCACAGTAAAATGCAAATTTTTTTTATTTAACAAAAGGACAAGCCCATAAAATGGTAATTCAAAACATGCCAACCTGTTATTTTTCTGGAAGATTATTGATTGACCGTGTGTATAGATGAATGGAATATGGTCCGGGTGCGGTAAAAAAAAAACTCAAATAGTAGATAATTATACTATTTTATTGAGCCAACGTTTCGTCCCATGTTGCAGGGCTTCGTCAGGGCTAAAAAGGGCTTCTTCTCTTATCTATCTGTTACTATTACCCTTTTAATTTACTATTTACAACCTTTAATTTTTCTTATTATACCTTAATTTTCATTTTATACCCCTGTTATTTTACACTTATGTTTATAATTTTTTTATTTTTGTAATGATAGTGTTTGTATCTTTTTTAGCCCTGAAGAAGCCCTGCAACGTGGGGCGAAACGTTGACTCAATAAAATAGTATAATTATCTACTATTTGAGTTTTTTTTTACCGCACCCGGACCATATTCCATTCATCTGTTATTTTTCTGTTCCAGTCAACATTATGTTTAAAATTTCTGGGCGGCCAGATATTACAAAGTTCCACAAGTCATTAAAGTTTCTGTTTTCATTTTGAGCATTTTACTTGTCTTAGATTTTTTTTTTTTGTTTCTGGTACATATTTTTAAATATCCTACAGCCTGTTCTAACATGACCAAAATTTATTTAAATCAGTTTTGTAAGCTTTTAAACAATAACCAAATGTTGCAAAACAAGAGATATATAAAAATAAAGTTACCATGGCAATGAGAATTGGAGTGCTGATGGTATTGCAATATAATTAATTATATATATATATATATTTCAAAGAGATGTTTTCCGACACCGTATTGGAACTAACATGAATATATAGTGAATGTTTGAAAATATTTAATTATAGTGGGGCTTGGATATTGCTCATTGTTTGAGAATTACCGATTATAGGAAGCAGCTTGGGAGATGGTCATAATACATAAAGTTTATTAGAACTTTTTTTGACTAGGCAACTTATAATCTATGACCACAGCCACAGCTACATTAATATGCAGGATTCATAGTAGATATTAATATATTTATAGTAATTAATTTAAAATAAAGTGTCTGAAATCAAAACAACTTTTGTTTTCCTTTTAATGTAAACTCTCTGTTTCTTTTTATGATAACTTACATACTGTCACCCTAATTCCAAAATTTATTTTCTAAAGTATAGTTCAGAGTGAATCTTTAAGTTTGGCGTGTTTATCATCTGGTGGTAATTTTAAGAACTAAAAATATACTGTAATAATCAAAAATTATTTAAAATAAAATAAAAGGAATTTTATATGTTTTTACTTATTCTCATTTCTAAAGTATAGTTTTGAAAGTGACAAGGTCAAATAAGAAGATTAAATATTAAATAAATATGAGAATTTTTATTTTTAATTATATATAATCTCTTAAACTCAGGGCAGATTTCTAGGCAATCACAACAGACACTTTTCTACAAATACTACTTAATCTAAATTAATAGCTATTGTACAAATGTATTAAATTCTAGTTAGGAACAAAACTAACCAATTACATAATCTTCTTTCGATGATTGAAGTTTCTTTTTCTTCTTTCTCAACAAACTAACATTTGCTGTAAACAAGCTTTCAGCAAACAAAGACTGACTGTTAACAAAGCATTTGTCCTCTAAAAGTTTTCACTCATCTCATTCACTGGCGATCCAAAACAAAGAGTCACTTTAACTTTTTAGACGATTCTAGATGTCTTCTTTTTCAAGATGTCTACCAGTGAGAGAGACCAAGACTGTTCAGGAGCTCTCATTCCTCTCCCCCCTAAACAACGGATGTTCCAAAAACCAAGTTTTCTTCCTTCCCCTTCTCTAGGTGTTCATTCTCAACAACGATTGTAGCACTACAGTTTTGAGTTTTTTCTTATGATTTCTTTTATGAATAATTTTCTTTAATACTTATTCTTAACTTCTATTTTTTCTTAAATTTACTGTAACTATAATTATGATGGGAAGTTAAATAAAGTTTTTAAAATATTTGAACATGGGAGCACACGCACTCCCATCTTCTTTGTTTTGAATAACAATCTTTTCCACTCTATATGTGACTGAACAAATTTGGTTAGCTTGCTTTTTTTGATTCAATACAACAAATAAACAATACCGAAACGGTACATAAAAATAAAAACATATTAAAAACCATTTATATAAAAAAAAAATAACTATATGATATAGTATATATAAAAATATAACTATTTACTCATGAAAGAGTATATCTAAATATTACAATACTTTGAATACCCTTTATCATTTTTAAAACTAGCAGCAGATAGTACGTGCATCAAAGTTCAACATTCATTCAAACCTTTATTTTATAAAAAAATGTAGTTTGAAGTTTTGGATTTAGTGTTGCTATATCCAGGAAATAAATAGCAGATAAGTCCGATAATTTGTATTTAGCTTTGCAATATCTAGGAAACAAACAGCAGATAAGTCCGATAATTTGTATTTAGCATCTCAATATCCAGGAAATTAATAACTTCATGAATGTTGTCCCATAATTTTGATTTTCACCTCTGTTGATTATTCTTCATTTCCATGTATGTAATATTTTGTTATTATTAGTTGTTTTAAAATTGGATTGGTATTATGAACTATTTCAGTTGAGGATATTCAGTTCGAAGTGATAACAATTGAAAACCTCAAGCTGGAAAAAGAATTTGTAAAAATCCAAAGGAAGCAACATAAGCAGCTTGAAGGACTACAGAAAAAGCATTCAAAGGAAAGACTTATGATGCAGAAGCAACAGTGCGCGGCCGTTGAGAAGCTTGTCAAAGGCAAAAAGTAAACAAAAATATTTACAGTTATTAACTTATTACTATTTGGCATTTATTTTAGCAATTGGTTTCAAGAGCTCTTTTAATAATAATAATAACAATAAGGGATGCTATAACTACATTCTCCACTTGAGCAAATTTTATAGAAAACATGAATAATCTCATATTTTAATAAGATTTTAAACTTGCTTTTTTTTTTCTTTCAAAAATATAAGTTTAAATATTTTAAGAAGTTTGTCGGGGGGTGCGGTCAGCAAAGAACAACATAAATAAACAAAAACATATTTATTTATTTTATGCCGACGTTTCGACCTGAGTTTCAGGTCTTCATCAGGGGTTGTGTCGCAGAGGAGGGAAAGATAAGTACTGAAATATCTAATAAGTTTAAATATCTTTTGCTTCAAGAACATGGTTGATTTAGTGTGAGCTAAATATTAACATGGGTAATTTATTGTGACCTAAATAGTAATGTGGGTAATTTAGTGTCAGCTAAATATTAACATGGGCAAAAAGCAGAAGATTTCTAGAAGCTATATATATAACAAAACACATTATGATTGCTTATTATTTCGATTTTCTAATATGATTAGTTGTCATATCTGCTTCATTTTTTCTTCTCTTTTCTGCCTAGCTCTGGTTGGGCCTAACTTTACTTACTCATTCTACAGTGAGATAAAAGATAGTTGCTTTGCAATTAGAGTATCCTATTATGTCTAACTACGCAGGGCAGGGCAGGCGAGAACTATGCTCATTTGAAGTGGTGACTATATAATTGGTTATTATGATGAGCAGTTATTTGAATCAGTTTTAATTTTTATTAAGAGTGTGATACTAAAACAACTTTGTTTTATTGGAATTAGAGGGTTTTCACTTTAACTATAAAATTTGCTCAAGTAGAGAATGTGAGATTTCCTAGACCCTTTATATATTTAGTCAACTTTAGGTAATTAATTAATGAGGGTTACGGCCTAGAAAACTAAAATATCTTACAACTATTTATTAATAGCCATAAAAATTTGCGATTAGTCATTTAGTCTTAATAAATATATATAATATTTTTATAGGGAAATTGGAACTTGAATAAAATCAATTTGAAGTTTAAAGGTAAAACATTAATTCGAAGATAACCTTCATGACACAACTCAATCTGTTTTAGGGTTGATTAGATGGAAAAACAAAATTGAATAATGTCAATAACCTTCAACTTATATTTTTTTATATGTATATGTATATATATATATATATTGCAGTTGCAGGCCTACCTTCTACACCATAACCCCTGATGAAGACCTGAAACTCAGGTCGAAACGTTGGCATAAAATAAATAAATATGGTTTTGTTTATTTATGTTGTTCTTTGCTGACCGCACCCCCCAACAAACTTCTCCAATCATATATATATATAGTTGACCGTAAAAATTTAAATATAAGAAGATGGTCAGGGTTGCGGTCAAAAAAAGAACAAATAGTTTATTTTATTTTTTATGTGCAGTTGGTTTTGGTAGAACGTATATGCTCAGTAAAGAGATCACTTTGAGGAGGTAGAGCGTATTAGCTAAGTGAAGAGATTGCTTTGTGGAGCAACGCTAGTTCTATTTAACATTTTTAAAAATAACATAAAACTATTTCTGGTTTACTTATTAAAAAAAAGAAAAAAGTGGCTCAAATAGTTGGACATTGTTAAAAAGAGTTTGTTTTTTGCTTTCTCCATAGATTATACTGTAGTTTAGGGTCAATTTTTGACAACCCTCTAGCTTGAGGACAGTCTATAGAGGGACTAGTGTTGAGGAAAAAACAATCCCTACCAATTGGTTGATCCTCATAACGCATCCATTTCAAAATCAAATCAAAACTTTTTTTATAAGATTAGCCACAATTCAAACAAAGAAGTAATATATTTATCTCATCTGGTGTTTATTATCTCTATGGTTACATTTTTGTTGGAAGATTCAAAAACAAATATTTTTGGCTTTTACTTTCTTTAAGAAATTTATTTAGAACTTGTGAATGAAACCACCATGATAATTAATATATTCATTTTATAATCTTAAGTACGATATAATCCTTCATAAATTATATTAATTTTCATAAAATTATTTAAAAACCATTGACTACTAATCACACTTTTCATTTCTTAGTAAAAACGATGTATCAAAGGAAGCAGAAGTAAAAGAGGCGGTTGCTAGCCAGGTGGAGCAATGGTCAGAGATGATTGAAAAGCAAAGAAAGGAGATCTGGGCCATGAAGAAGCAGCACATCACCGAGCAGCAGGAATCCCTCACGAGGCTCATGGAGCAAGCCCATCTCAGTCAGATGAAGCAGCTCGAGGGAAAGCATGACAGGTATATTATCTATTATCTTCCATCCTAAGCTCATATTTTGTCAGATTCTATCTTTCTTTCAGTTTGCTTTTAAAGATGAGAAATTTTATTTTATTTTAATAATTGTACATTACATGAGAATATTTTTATCGTATTTTTGGTACTAACACGAGCTTTATCAACAGCCTCTGAGGGGATTTAAGATATTTTATTGCGGGAAAGAAATGATATAATTCCTTGAGAGTATTCAGGGTGGGAAGGAGCTTCTTAGTCGCTCACTTTATTCTGAAATGAACATAGTGGACAATGTTTGCCTATATTAGCTATAGCCCAATAAAAAATTGTTTACAAAGGTGGAACAGTCGTGAGTAGTTAATGTACATTTACATTATTTAAAATTTCCTCAGGAATGAAAAAGCCTTTCTTAAAATAAAGGAACACCTTGAACTTTTGCACATTTCCTCCATTTGGGCAGTGGCCAAATGTTAGGGGGAGGGGGATCTTTACTGATAGGGAAAACTTAAAACTGTCTGAGGAATTAGTCCTTAAATTGTAAAACAATAAATCAAGGACGCACGTCTTTTCTTACCAGAGTCAGACATTGCTATTGATGTGATCTAGGTTGACAAAGCCATGGAAAAGAACTATCTTCAAGAATTGTATCTAAACAAAATTACCGATACTTTTTATACCTACAAGTTCTAACTCCATCTTTGTATATGTAAAGTTTTGTATTAATTTTATTATTTCTTATATTTTTCTCCCAATTATTGGAAATTTTAATAAATTAAATATCTCAATAATTCATTTTTAATCCCCTGGCTCTTAAAAATATAAGTTATTGGGATTTCTAATACTAATAAATTATAAGTTTGACCTTTTAAGTTCCCATTTTTGAGCTCACTCTCTTATATGATGCATTCTCTCTTTTTTCAAAACAAATTCTACTTTAGTTATTTATTTCTCCTCAGGGAAATGAAAGATATCAATGCTAAGCAGGCCAAAATTTCAGTCGAGATGATGAAGGAAGTTATGAATGACAAAACGTTACGGACAAAAGGAGAAAGAGACAGGAGACTGAGAGAGAAGAAGCAAAACAACACCAAGAAGTTCCTAGACGAGAGGAAAATGCAGCAGGTAATGTTAATATATGCATTTAATTAAATGTGATTAGTTCCCCTTTGTTTCTGTTTGAGAATAAGACCTGAGCCTACTGAAACCTTAGATATGGGGAGGATATTACGACTTCTATAGTACTTACCTCTATATTTACGACTTGTATAGTACCTTACCTCTATATTTACGACTTGTATAGTACCTTACCTCTATATTTACAACTTGTATAGTACCTTATCTCTATATTTACGACTTGTATAGTACCTTACCTCTATATTTACGACTTGTATAGTACCTTACCTCTATATTTACGACTTGTATAGTACCTTACCTCTATATTTACGACTTGTATAGTACCTTACCTCTATATTTACGACGTGTATAGTACCTTACCTCTATATTTACGACTTGTATAGTACCTTATCTCTATATTTACGACTTCTATAGTATCTCACCTCTATATTTACGACTTCTATAGTATCTCACCTCTATATTTACGACTTGTATAGTACCTTATCTCTATATTTACGACTTGTATAGTACCTCACCTCACTCTATGCCTGAGTGATGTGAAATTTCCAAAGTAGTTTTACTTTGAATTGTCCATATCTGGCTGGAGAGGAGCACAAGAGCTGTAGCCAAGTGTGTTGAGGCATTTCCTTTGCACCCTTGAGCATGCAGTCAGCGGGGAAGGTTCAAATCCTGTTAAGGTGGTGGATAAGCGGTTCCCTCTTCCACCTCCTGTACATCTGCAATGGTCAGGCAGGGGATATAAAAAAAAAGTAAGGAACATCTGCAAAGGCACGACATTGCTGCGAAAAGTATTCATATCCTTTAACCAGAGCTGGGCACAAACTGGTTATAAATAACTTAATTGTCATGAATACAATATTCATTTATCAACGACCCATTAATAATTAAAGTGAGGAGCATCTGCAAAAGCACGACATTGCTGCAAAAGTATTCATATCCTTTAACCAGAGCTGGGCACAAACTGGTTATAAATAACTTAATTGCCATGAATACAATATTCATTTATTAACGAGCCATTAATAACTGAAATTGTTTTTATGGTGATATGGACAATTTTATTTATAACTGATTTGTGCCCAGCTTTGCTGCTTTTTAGAGGTGGTAATTACTCTGTGTGAAATCCATGCTGTATGGTAGATGATCAAACACCTCCTATCCAAGAGGTCCCAGGTATGATTGGCCGTGTGTGGACATGCTTTGCAAGACAAAACAACAACTTGGTGCTAAGTTTTCCCCGATTCATTTTTTATGGTACGATTGGTTAACTTAGATTAGTCTAAGATAAAAACTCTAGTAACCCAACAACTTGTTTTTTGTGTTTAGTTTAACTGTACTAGGTCACCTATCAAAGTTAACTTATGGATAGTCAATTGACATTATTGTTACAATTATAATCAAAATATTACATTTTTATTTATATGAGCATATAATGAGTTGCAAAAATGCTATCTATTATATAGCTATAGTTTACTATTACTATATATCGGTATCGGTATTGGTATACCTTCTATTAATTGACTACTTATTGTTCTACACATACTATCAAATATTTTGTTTTACCACGTATGAATTTGGTACTGAATTTAATGCTATCAAAATCAAGTAGTGTCGAATTTAAATTTTTGACATTTTTAGGATTAGAGATCTGATGCTATATTTTTTTGATATCCTTTGATTTATCTACCATGTACACTTGTTTACAATTTGTCTGCCAATTCATCAATCTCAATTAAATCCATTTTATTAAATTGAAAATGTTGATGCTAGAAAACGGATTGTAATTGATACAATTGTCGTTCCTTGTTTGGTTTACTATTTTCTCTCTAAATCAGTTTATCCAGACATCCTTCCCAGTAAAGCTTTACTTTAAATTTGAGTTTGAACTTTTTTCTTCCAACGAGTGATAATCAACTATAACTAAGATTTCAGTAATCGTAGTTAAAGGGTGTCGCCGCACTTGGCCCTAAATGTGTTTTTATTGTTTTATATTTCTATCGTTGCGAGTAAATAACTTATTACTTATTATTATTAGTTTTTTTTTTTAATTTCTCAAGTTATATTGAATACAATTTATTTTAATATATTTTATTTTATTCAAAATTATTGTACAAAGAAATATTGTATATTTAAATACCTTATAACATTCATAATATTTAATGTTAACAGATTAAGCAAGGAAGGGAAAAGGAAAAATTGAGCGTAAAACACGAGAAGCAGAAACAAGACTTGTTAGCCGAAGTTAATAGTGTAAGTCAATCAATCTTTATAAATATCTCATTTAACCTTTCTTGATACCCAGTAGCTTATCAGGCAACTAAATTTCAGGTTGTAAGAGCTGTGTATATGTAACAGTTGGTATAACCAACCTATTTGGCAGATTATCTAGGGGAATTTTTAATTAACATGTTTATATAGTTAGTTTATTCTTCCATTACGACTTATTGGGTCTCTTTGACAATTTGAGGCGAGATACCTCAGACTAGGTAATCTGTTCATTGATTAATTTCTTTAAGCTCTCAACATATTATTCATTAATTTCATTAAGCTCCCAACATATTATTTTGCACCCGCTTTATTCAATTTTTTACAAGTTCAAAATGACTTCAATCTGCCGCTAGAACAGCAATAACACTTACCATTAACATGGTTATTAACTAAGTATGAGTAATAATTTTGTTAGAAATTGGAACCTTAGCTCAGAATGACCCTAAAAGTTGAGAACTTTGATTCTATTCGACAAACTTTATCTCATCTCTATATCATGTTCCTCAATCAATATTTTTCATTTAATGTTTTCCGACAGACTTAATTTTTTTTTTTTTTTTTTTTTTTAGATGCTGGATGTCTATAAAAATGAAGAGGTAGAATTTGGACTGGCCAACAGCGTAGAGTTTTTTACTTGAAATCGGTAGCTGTAGCTCTGAGCACGAGCACTATAGCTATCGACAGCTACAATTGTGCTATTATTATGAAGACGAGCACTATAGCTATCGACAGCTACAATTGTGCTATTATTCTAGTCAAGTTGATCTGGTCCTAGGCTACTTGTTTCATACCTGATGAGAGCTCCATCAAAGTTGTGTTTCTTATTCATTGTCCCCATATTTTTTTATCTTTTAATAGCTACCCCTACGCAGGGATCATTTCTCTTAAGTCCTCTCGACCTTAAATACTATTAGAGAAATATGATTATTTTATATTCTAAACATAAATATTTTTTTGATTTTCTGTATTAGTAGCTACGAACTTAGTTGATATATTGCCATTCTGTAAAAGAGAGCAATAATTATTATTATTATTTATTATGTGTACGTTAGATTAAAAGAAACAATATTTAGAATATTATATCTCATTACATTAAATGTGTTCTAGATTCGATCAAAATAGTTTGTTATCAATTATATTAAAAAGTTCTATTAATTGTTTTTAGCTAAGTAAGTATAAGGAGTATAGAAAAATTAGGAAGCAATGTGGCCACCAAGAGTTATTAAAATTATTTCTCAATTAGTTTCTTTTACCGTTACTTTTATATTTGATGTTTTCAATCCAATTTAAGGGTTGATTACATAATTGTCAATTTTAAGAAATAAGAAAACTGACTTGACTAGATTCATTCTCTCTTCTGTAATAATTTAATTTATTGTCCACTGCCATGTTCATTCCCTAGCATTAGCATAGTTAATGGAAAAATCATTTCGGAAGTCTGGGTCATGAAGGCAGTTGTTTAGTGCAGAGAAAAAACACCAAAAACTATTATAACCATAATTGAATAAAAATAAGGATATGGATGAACAAACGTTGCCTTGATATTTCATAGTCTTTACTGTTAACTTTATTATTAATCTGTTATTTCATAAAATAATTATTTCCAAAATAATGATTAATTGCTGAAATAATCTAAATTATATAATTAATTAGCTGTATTTATTTCTTTTAATATTTTAAACATTCATTGAAATAAAAATCAATATATTTCTGAAATATTGTTTAAAATTCCAGAATATTGGAGGTACACTACTTTAAACAGACATATTTTATGATCATTGCAGTAATTGTTGTAGCCACTGCCATGGTGCAAACTGTATGATTGTTATCAGGACGACAGTGTAATACTGTTGCACTAGATCTGGTCTGATAATTAATGGTAAATGTAGCGGCTGTGAAACTTTTTCATTCTAAAACCCATTTGCAAAGTGACTCTTTGTAGCAACCATCACTGTGACTATAGTGGTGAAAACTATGATTGTTGCTGTCATAACATTTACTGTTGTGGAAGGTCTGTTTTTAATAGTACATGTTGTGGCAGTGAAGCTACAATCACATTGAACGCCTGGAGACACATAACAGCCATGGTTATAGTCCAACTGTCGTAGCATAAACTATATGATAGGTGCCGTCATTGCAATATTTACTTAAATTAAATTTTTGTGGTTAATATTATAAATTCAGGAAAAAACACAGGAGATAATAATCATTTCATAAATAATAACCTCATGAATCATGAAATAACTTCATTTTACTGATAAGATTTGAGCGTAATTACTTCAAACTAATAATTTTACCCAGGCCTATTTATTAATGTTTTCATTGGGTGAGATGTTGTTTTAAACACAGAAGGTGTTCTCTATTCCAATTTTTTGAATCTTATTAAAAATCATAAATAAGTTTTTATCTTCTTTGTGTTCTCCCCTGACCGCAGCCCAAACCATCTTTAAAGTGAAAAAATAAGTTTTGGCTATTAAACTAACTTGGGAATGATAATTACTCATTTTTATTAAATTAATGAAATCAACCCTTTAACTATATTCTACTTTTACTTAAACCTTATAGGAACAAATATGTATGTACAATTAACAAATATGTAAAGTATGTCTTCCTCTAGATTAATAGTGTTGGGAAAATTAGCCTACTGGTCTTGACCTGTTTCAAATAAAATAATTGTATTGTGATGTAAATAATAATTATTTACAACAGCATTCTTCCAATAATTATTAACATCTAGTGGTCGTTTACAGATGATTATATATTGGTGGTTTACAATTGACCATTGCTGTAACATTTTCAAAATTAATTTGAAACTATTTGTTTATATTTAGTCCTGAATGATAATTCTTTCCTACCTGACATTATTACTCCCAATGTGAAATCAAAATTTTTAATTAATCAGAAAAAAACATTTTTATTGTAGCATAAAAAGACTATGAGAGCAAAGAAGTAAAAAAGATTTTTTGAATAGAAAACTGTTGATTACATTTTTTGAATAAACTCTCTCGCAAAGATGATGATGATTGAAGAGCATTTTAAGCTTTTTATTTGTTATTTTTGCTAATTTTCACTTTTTTTAATATTTAGGGAGCTTGAAAGCATAAATGAATACTTTTTATGGCAAAATTTCATTTTTGTTAAACCAAATTCCATGATGTTGATGAGTTAAATAGAGCGCTACTGACTTGTGATCAATGAAAAATAAAATAAAATTGAAAGGTTTTCCTGCAAAAATGCAAAGGAGATAGTACCTATTTTTCAAGTTTCCAAAAAACTGTAATATAAAAAAAGTTAGAAAACTAAAAATTATAACTTATGAAAAAAAAAAAAAATCTTGATCTATCTCCCTGATTGTTCCTACATATTAAGGAAGTATTTTCATTTTTTAAAAAAATAATATTACACTATAAAGAGACAATATAAGACGGGTTTGATTTTTTCAGTAATAAATAGGGAATAATAATATAGGGAAATATTTCATATACTTCTAGTAATATTGATTTTTAAAGAGACAATATAAAGGGTTTGGTTATTTTATGTAATGAAATAGAGAGATGATATTTCATATACTTCTAGTAAAACAATTTATTACAAAAAAAAATAATTATGTATTGAAAATTTTATATTTGTTACTTTATTAAGAAAATGGTAATAACTACTAAGACCGGTAGCCCCATATCGTTAATAGAATAGGAACTAATGATTTAGAGTTCCACATGTCTGGTACAAAATGAACGAATTATTATTTTGGTATAAAATGTCTTGTAGATTTGTAACAAGTTGTTACAGGCTACAATATAATTCCTTTTGAACGCAAACCTTTCCATTAATACAAGAGGCCTAATATATAGTCATTTAGTTATATTAATGCTAAGCAACTTCTAATGAAATTTGTTACTTGTTATTTTGCTTTCTGAAATTTAGCAAATATCTTTGATTATTGGACTCCTAATCTAATAGGCAGTTGTTATCGCTATTATATTTTGACCTCATTGCTTCCTAATTTTTTTCTTAACTTACTCGATCTAGAGAGCAGTGTCGCTGGATGCCAAACTTTGAACCAAACGCATCAGCTGTAGTTTATATTCTTTATTAATTGCTCCATAGAAGAAAGGTTATTGTCTTTTGAGATTCCTTCTACTGTTGTCTTTTTGAGCGTTGTATTATATAAAATAAATTTAAAAAAAAATTCTTTCTACAATATTGATATATCTGTTAAGTAAAGAAATAAGCAGATATTATAGTTATATAGTTTATTGTTATAAGCTGGTGATTTTTTTTGGCCTTTTCGCAGTTTATAAAAAGAAAATTATTTTTTAAAATAGATTTTAGAAATTCTCTATATTGTATTGGTACATATCTATAACTATTCTCGCCGAGCGTAAGAAGACTCGTGACCAAATTAGTGTTATGGATATTTTAGTTTCTACTAATTTGTATGATGACATACTCGTTGATAGTATTTCAGAGAATGCCTACATCGGTCTATTATATTAATTATAAACTAAATTCGAAAAATATTATTGTTAATAGATATTGTTAATGTATCGATTTTGTTTTTAATTTTACCTCATTTACATCTTTAACCCTTTGTACCTCATATTTAGAAATAATTTCAAGGTTTTATTATTCAGAAGGACTTTTATTATTCTAAATGTAAGAACATTGTGAATCTTGAATTGAATGAACTGATGATTGATTTATTCCGATCACAAGTAGCATTTTATTATCTTTATTTTGTTTTTTTTTAATTTGTTCAATGTTTCCTAAATACAATTATACCTCAGGAATTGGAATTTATGAACAAGGCGATTTTTGTCACTATAATTGAGGCAGGCAATACTCATCAGGAAAAGGTTGCACAACCTTTGCTACTTTCTTGTTTTGTTAAATAGAAATGTTATTATTTTTTGAAGAATGGAATATGGTCCGGGTGCGGTCAAATAAAACTCAAATAGTAAATAGGTGTACTATTTTTATTTGAGCCAACGTTTCACCCCACGTTGCAGGGCTTCGTCACGGCTAAAAAAGATACTAACACTTGACATAGTTACAAAGAAAAAATAACAGAGGTATACAGTGAAACGTAAAATTTAATAAGAAAAATTAAAGGTTATAAACAATAAATGAAAACGTAATAGTAACAGAAAGATAATAGATAAAATCAAATGAAAATGAATGAGACAGAATTCATACCTGTTTTGATGGAAGTCAAAGTCAGAGAGAACCGTCTGTATTGGGAGGAGTGGGGATGGTAGTTTAGTATGTCACATAATAACGAAATTAATTTTAAAGTAAACTATGTAAAAATTATTAAAATTACATAATAAATGATAATATACATAATAGAGGGGGAGAAGAAATATTTATAAAATTAAATAAATATAAATAAATAATATCTAAAAAAGAAATAAATAAAAATATTGTCATAGATAGAAATACAAAGAAGAAATAAAATTAAAATAATGGAATACAATATATGTAAGTGATTAAGAAAGACAATATACCAAATGAGTGTGGATACAGAGATATGTAAATATATAATAGAAAATTAATAATAAGTAAACTTAAGTAGGTAATACTTGAATATGAACCCACTTATTATGGCAGACTCCTCAACTATTTTTCTCAACACCCTTATCACCAAATTATTAATGTTACTAAGAACCTTATCCACCGATCCTTTTCTCTTTCTGACCATCAATACCACCAGATCAACGTACAACATATTAAACAGATCCTAGTCAACAACAATTTTCCTCCTAAAATTATTAACAAACTACTTGATTCTTACATTAACCGTGTTACTCCAATCCCTCCTGTCCTCAACCCACTCCACCCCTTTTTCGGTACAGATCCCTTCCGTATATTCCCATTTTTTCTGATAAAATTCAAAAATTTTTAAGATCCACTATTCCCACCCTACGTCTTGACTTGAAGTCCCACAACAATATTTCCTATCTTTTTTTCCAAATTGAAAGAATCTATTCCTTTCTTACACTGTTCCAATGTGGTTTACCGGATACCCTGTTCAACCCCATCCTGCAATTCCTTCTATATCGGCGAAACTAAACACCAACTTAAGAACCACAGTTCTCAGCACAAAACTTCTATCAACTCCTGTAATCCACTTGCCTCTAAATTATAAGAACTTGTCTTAAACCTGAATCATACTTTTAATTTCGACAATCCTTCTATTCTTGCCACTGTCTCCAACTATAAAAAACGTCTTATCTCGGAGTCGATTTACATAAATTTAATGGAGAATTCCGTCAATCATAAAGTTGATAAATACTGCATCTCCCTTACATATTGACACATTTTGAACATAATAAAACCCTCATACTACTACTTTTCTATTTGATCTGCGTTTCAAAAGCCCACTTTCTTGTCATATCTTTTATTCTTGTTTTTCCAAATCCTCACCCCATATTTAATTATTTTTATATTTACTATCCTTCCTTTTTCATTTATATTCAAGTATTACCTACTTAAGTGTACTTATATTAATTACTTTATTATTAATTTTCTATTATATATTTACATATCTCTGTATCCCCACTCATTTGGTATATTGTCTTTCTTAATCACTTACATATATTGTATTCCATTATTTTAACTTTATTTCTTCTTTGTATTTCTATCCATGACAATATTTTTATTTATTTATTTATTTTTTAGATATTATTCATTTATTTTATAATTTTGTAAATATTTCTTCTCCCCCTCTATTATGTATATTATCATTTATTGTGTACCTAATTTTAATAATTTTTAAATTGTTTACTTTAAAATTATTTTCGTTATTATGTGACGTACTGAACTACCATCCCCACTCCTCCCAATATAGACTTCCGTCAAAACAGGTATGAATTCTGTCTCATTCATTTTCATTTATGTTTCACTGTATACCCCTGTTTTTTTCTCTTTGTAACTATGTCAAGTGTTTGTATCTTTTTTACTATACATTTACTATTTGACCGCACCCAGACCATATTCCATACATCAATACACACGGTCAATCAGCAATCTTCCAGTTATTATTTTTTAATCTAAATCTTCAAATTATATTTAATAAAGATAACTTTTAATCAACAGCTTTTCCGATGTTCATGTCTTATATACGTAAAAGCTTTGTCCTTAATCCTACTCCTGGGGGGACTCTGGAAAAGTCTGTTAGCTATCGAAATGGATTTTTGGAGAAGAGCAGCGAGAAAATCAAGATGTGAAAAATAAAATAGCACAAGAACTCAGGGAGGTGGAAAAGAATATATTTTGAATGATAGGAAAAGAATTCCAAAAAAAAGGTTCCACTTATGAAGAAAATGGTTCTATGGGAGGGCCTATATAAATCAGTCGGTTGAGATCTGGTGTTTAATGAATGGATGAGGGAAGAGTGAGGAGATAAAGGATAAAGATAGGTTTTTTTTTATTTTAAGAACTTGGAATTGGAACACACCAATGAGGTATTGCCTTCAGGAGGTTGGGTATACCAGTGGGAGGGAGACTTGAGAGCGCCTTGGAAACCCAAAGATAAATCTTACAAAACAATTCATGAGTCTCTTCAGTCTTAACTCTAGACCTGCACGTTGCCATCCATAGACCATGGAACCGTAGTCGAATTGGAATTACAAGATCTAAGGAATTGTTTAAGTACAGTGATGGATTTTCGTGTGATCTGGGAAATGTGATTATTCCAAGAGAGGTGTTGATTAAAGGTGACTCCAAGGTTTTTTATTATAGAAGTGAATCGGTTGGTTGTTAAGAAAGGGTAGGGGATAGTATGGGAGGGAATGAAGGAGGCACTTGGGACCAATAAGAATGGCCTTGGTTTTTTCAGTATTCAGGTTCAAATCATTGCTTAATGCCCATGTGTTAATACTATTAATATCTTCTTGTATCTTTTGGATGGCTTCAATGATAACTGTTTGGGAACGATGCGACAGGAAGGAGAGGAATCACTTCAGTGCACTACTTGACGTGGAGTTCATTGAGGAAGATCTTATGGTTAACTGAGTCAAATGCTTTTGAAAAATCAAAAAGAACTGAAATTGATATTTGATGATTATTATCTATAGTGGATTGGAGGTCTTGAGATATTTTCAATAAAGCGGATTGTATGGTATGTTGAGAGCGAAAACCGAATTGGAAAGGATCAGAGATATTTTATTATTGTATCTGTTAATTTTTTATAGAATTACATGATATAAATATTTCAAAGTGATTTTCTAATTCCTATAATAATTTTCTTTGCTCTTTTCAGAGCAGCTCCGATATTTGTTTTATTTTTAACGCATGAATTTAAAGTAATAAGTAAATCATCACTAAACCGTTTTATCAGGTTCATTGTAAAAAAAAAAAAAAAACCTATCATATACAAAAATATTGCTGTTTTGTCACCAACTATCAAAAATTAAATTTAAAAAAATTTAATATATGAAAATTAATGAAATTTAAATTAAAAATTTAGTTTAAATTTGTATATATGCAATAACAATTTTAATAGACAAAATGAACTGAAATTTTTTTCTTTTTATTTTTATTATGGATTCTGTATTAATTAAGCACTGAATAAATGGCCAAGAGGAGAATGTTAGTACTAATCTACTGAAGAATTTGGCAATAAAAATATTAAAATTTCTTTCTGAAATATAAGTTAGTTATTCGGTCAACTAAAGGGCTATATAAAATAACATGTACTTAATTAATTATTTAAACATAATAATCTATACTGGGACCACAATGGGATTATATGAACCTCTCTCTTATTTAAGTTTTATTTTGTTTATTATCCAACATACAAGTATATTTATTATGTTTTTTTATTTTATTATATAAATATTTTTTTTTTAAATGAAAATAAAATTTAGGCAGAGTTACCAACCGTTCTTGTCTTAAAACTAAAAATTAAATTAAAATTACAATAATAAATCAATATACTAAAATAGCCAAGTGAATCAAAAGAGTTTTTTACACGAACTAGGATATAGGAAGGAGGGAGGGGGAATAACTTAATTTATTATACAACATTTCAAGTTAAAAACAATATACAAAGATAAACATCTGTCATTTTTTTGTACGCATAACTAGTTACAGAATTTTATAATATTATATTACACATTATAAGTAGAGATCTTTTGGCACAATTTGTACTCAAGATAACAATTATTATAAATATGACCTGAGCAATACAAAGTTATTTTCTTAAAATAAAGTTGATTTGAATTAGCTCTACCTCGAGTCAAGATTTGACTAAAGGAGATAAAACTGCCTTGGCTAGGAAACTCTTCTGCAGGGTGATATTGCAAGCCGAAGACCTCCTTGTTCTACGTTCACTGTTCAGGGTCCTCATCAGGGAAGGAGTTCCAGCAACTGAAATGGAATAATATAATAGTATTGGAACCAAACAAATGGAATAATATAATATATATGTATGTATAGTTGACCGTAAAAATTGATATATAGGGAGATGGTCAGGGTTGCAGTCAATAGTGAAACAAAAATAGTTTACAACTATTTTTGTTTCACTATTGAC
>NW_027115484.1:34179-41971 GCF_000696795.3 Halyomorpha halys | reverse complement strand
ATAATATAATAGTATTGGAACCAAACAAATGGAATAATATAATAGTATTGGAACCAAACAAATGGAATAATATAATAGTATTGGAACCAAACAAATGGAATAATATAATAGTATTGGAACCAAACAAAAAAATAATATAGTATTGGAACCAAACAAAAAAATAATATAATAGTATTCTAACCAAACAAAAAAATAATATAATAGTATTGGAACCAAACAAAAAAATAATATAATAGTATTGGAACTAAACAAAAAAATAATATAATAGTATTGGAACTAAACAAATGGAATAATATAATAGTATTGGGACCAAACAAAAAAATAATATAATAGTATTCTAACCAAACAAAAAAATTGCTGACCATTTCTATAGCAGTTCCAAGATTCCCTTAGGATGTCCTTGTTTATTTTTTGAATATTACAAGTAATTATTTTCACCAATATTTGCTATTTATTATGTGGAGTTTAGCATTTAAAATTCAAATTATTATGTACAAGATCTGAAATTAATTATTATCAATTGAATGAAGAAATAAATGCTATTTGAAAACCACTGAGTACTAGCAATTGTGGATAATTATAATGGCCGGGAGACAAGGAAACAACTGGGGTACAGTTATGTTATCCGCTTGTTCTGGCAGGATTAAATTTACTTGTCAAAGGCAACAAGTCTCTTTTTGATATTATAAAAAAGAAATTGACTGATTCCTCAAATCGAATAGTAAAAAGCGTGAAGACGAAATAAAGACACATTATTTATGTACAACATTTAACCTTTAACTGGGGAAGTGGGTTTTGATAGTAGTACAAATAACATTCGTAGCTGTAGACTTTGAACTCACACTGCCCCATCCCTTCTGGATCCCATCCTCATGTTCACAATTTAGTTTAATTGTACTTTACGGCAAGTACAGTTTCAATCCATTGGGATATCACCCCATGTTCCTTGGGGAAAACTCAATTGTATTAATTTCTAGATTTTTCTTTTGATCCCAAAGCACTTTGGTTTAATTTCATAAAGCAACTAACAAATAGGGAAATCTGTGATAATGTTGTGGAGACTATTAAACAAATGGAATGGTACAATAAGAGCATTAAATCCATAGTGACCAAATGAGTGGCTATCACACAACTCACTAAACTTGTTTTAAAGCACCTAGCTAAGATAGCACTATAGCACTGTGCCATCGTGGCCACGGCGCATTATACCAATAATCAGAAAGAAACCTTAACAATCCACTTATTGTAGAACAGTTACCAATATTGATATTACCTTGTAAAACAGTATTATTAAATTCTTCATCATTAGTTTCTTCTCCTTTCTTCTTTTCTAAACACGCAAAATAAAAATTAAACATTAATTTTAAAAAAAATATAAGTATACATATAATCTACAAGGATATTAAAAATCAGAATTACTCAAAAATTCTTTGAATTTGGAAGATGCAGACGCTGCTGGTTTTTTCTCATTAACTTTTTTCCTTGTTTTCTTAATTGTTTTCAGCTTTTCCAAAGGTAGCCATCCATTGTGAGCTAAATTACTGAGGTTTTCATACTTCTTATTCAACTGCTCCACCTACAACAGTTGAAAGTATAATAGAGAAATTAATTGAGGCAGGCAGGAGGAAGGCAGCACAAAAATAACTAACTTAAAAATAACTTTACTAGGAGGCAAAAAATTATTCAAACGCATAGAACATTTAATTTTCAAATCACAAACAAAAAAATAGTTACTTGCGAAACTAGCAATCAGTTAAATGATTAATAGTAAGGTGATTTCATAATCATGAGAAGACAAGTATTACTTTGCTATTACATCTTTTAAAACTGATACATTTAAAGGACTACAACGGAGCAAATAAGAAGAAAAATTTCCACATGAACAAATAAATAATGAAATGTTTATAATTAGCTAAATAAAATATATTTTTTCAATTTCTTGAGACTGGTAATTATTTATTAAATAAATCCAAATTGTATCCTTTGTATAGTCTCAACACTTTTTATTACAACAGTAGTCTATTTTGCAAAACAATTTTCAAATTTTGATGTGAGGTGAGAATTTATATTGAGGATGGCCGAAATGTTGGACTACTCATGTAATAAAAAGTGTTGAGACTATACAAGGATACAATTTTGATTTATTTAATAAATATATAATAATAATAATATTGAGACGAAATAATAATTATGAAGAAATAATATTAAAAGATAACGCTCGAAAGCAGTATATCTCACAAAGAAGTTTCTGTTTATATTGCACAGAATGTAGGATGGACTGGGCAATTCCAGTACAGTACTCCCAGTCTACAATAATATCTTAGGATTACGCCCAATTAAAAACAAAACCAAATCTTTTTTTTTTTTTTTTAATCTTTTTTCAAGATGTAGCACTATGAAAGAAAAACAGAGACTTATGGAACTACTAGAAAATAAAAGGGAAATAATTCTAATTTAATTAATAAAAGGAACATGGTAATAATATAGTAAATAGGTAATATAGAAAATAGTAAATAAACTATTTATTTATGAGCTAAAGTTTGCAGGGCTTCATCAAGGCTAAAAAAGATACTAACGACTAAAATTAAGTGAGTAAGAGAATAAGATAGCGTGAAATAAAAATAAACTATCGTTATGGTGTGGTTAAAAAAGAAAATCTACTTCCAACAGGAAAATTTTCTTGACCTTTATTTTCCATCTTTTAGTGTGTACTGTATTTTTTATATTTGTTATGATTCCCCTTTTCATTATACATCCAATACTTTTTCGTATTTTTTGTTTATTTATTTATACTTTTCACTGTAAGTCTTTTTTTGTTTTATTAAATTTACTTTATTCATTATTATTATTTTTAGCCACAAGATAGTTTCTTTTTATTTCACGCTATGTTATCCTCTTACTCTGCTACTTAATTTTAGTTGTTTGTATTTTTTTTTTAGCCCTGTAAACGTCAGCTCATAATAAATAGTTTATTTTCTATTTGAGTTGATTAGAACACAGGCGCAAGATGGTCTTCCTTTTATTGATTCTAATTTAGTGACGATAATAAAGAATATACCAACCTCAAGATACATCATTTCCCAAAAGCCAAGTAAATCATCAGCTTTTATGACAGCAGATTCTTTGTGTTCCGAAAGCGCATTATCAATGAGCGATCTAAACTGTTGAAATTTGTCTGATAGGAGAAGCCTTGTTTGGCCAACAACAGCTAATATTTCATCTTTGACGTCCTCGGGGATACTGTCACTATCTTGTGCGTGTTGTTTTGACCAGCTGTCAGCTACCTTGTTCAGTCTTGAAGTCTCTTCTTCCAATTTAGCTCTGCAAACAGGGAACTTTAGTTTTACTAAACAATAACAGTATTTGTCTCCTCCCCTCATTTCGAAATTAATTTTCAGGGGAAAATGCGGAGGAGTAAAAATGAAACAACTAAAATAAGAAATGAGATTTCAAATTTAACAAATGCTACATACTTCAAAAAAGAAACAACCACCCTTAAATTAGTTATTAAGTAGATAAATAGTATCATATCATTAATATTTAATGATTGAGCTTTGTAATTAGAAAAAACCCTATTGTTTCTGCTTAAACATAATTAATTAATTTCCATTAATATTCAGTTTGATTTGATCTAACCAACTTCTGCTTAAACTTAATTAATTAATTTCCATTACTGTCCAGTTTGATTTGATATAACCAACTTTTGTTTAAACTTAATTAATTAATTTCCATTACTATTCAAATCAATTATTATTCTTTTTTTATTTGATTTAATATTCTCTTTGATATAACCAACTTCTGCTTAAACTTAATTAATTTCCATTACTATTCAGTTTGATTTGATATAACCAACTTTTGTTTAAACTTAATTAATTAATTTCCATTACTATTCACATCAATTATTATTCTTTTTTGATTTGATATAATATTCTCTTTGATATAAACAACTTCTGCTTAAACTTAATTAATTTCCATTACTATTCAGTTTGATTTGATATAACCAACTTATGCTTAAACTTAATTAATTTCCCTTAATGTTAATGTTTAACTTATGCTTAAACTTAATTAATTATGCTTAAACTTAATTAATTTTTAATTCTGAGTTTGACCGCCATTAGCGCTGTTTTTTTTTTTTTTTTTTCCATTAGACGTTCGATCTTCCAGCTAACAGGTTCGTTTTTATTTTCTTTCCCTTTTTTTTATTTTTCTCTTTCCTCTTATTTTCTCCACTTTTATCCATTTTCCTTACCCGCGTTACAAGTTTTGTACACTATACTTATAATTTTGCCCCTTTATTGTTATTTATCATCTATTATTCTTACATATATTTTCATCCTCTCAATTTTCATTTTCTTTTCATATTTTAATTTTAAATTAATAATAACTAATGTGTTCATACTTCTTTGCATTGTATAACTTTATTTTTTTAATTATTTTTTTTTATTTCATTTCCTTAATTATGTTATTTTGCCCACTTTTTCAATTACCTATGTATACATTTTATCTCATTTATATTACATTTATATTACATTTTATTTTATTTCCCGCTTCTCTCATCACTTCATTTTATTAATTCTATTTTGTAAAATTATTCTGTTTATACTTTCTTTTTATTTTTTTTAAAATTTTTCTATACTTACTGTGGTTGTTATCTTGTTCTGTTTTTAGCCCTGAAGAAGGCTAGAAACTCTAGCCGAAACGTAGGCACATTAAAATAAGTTAATCGTACTTATTTGTGTTTTTCATTGACCGCACCCCCAACCATCTTCTCCTCATTCATCATCCACGGTCAACCATCTCTCATAATTAATTAATTTCCATTACTATTCAAGTCAATTATTATTCTGTTTTCTTAATCTTAACTTCTGCTTAAACTTAATTAATTAATTAATTTTCATTACTATTCAGTTTGATTTGATATGACCAACTTCTGCTTAAACTTAATTAAATAATTTCCATTACTATTTAAGTCAATTATTATTCTGTTTGATTTGATATAACCAACTCCTACTTTCTTCTATCACTCTCAGTTAAACTATATTATTTTGCTTCAACGTAAGGATCATCTCTAATCCAGAAAACACAAATTAGTTTAGAGAAGTTATTTAATAGTCCCAACGTTTCAGCCAGAGTTTCTAGCCTTCATCAGGGCTAAGATAACAACTAATTACTGACCGCACCCCCGACCATCTTCTCATCATATATGTTATCTATGGTCAACTATCTTCTCATTAAAAGGAATTTTAATAGTTTTTATATATTCTCAGATCTAAAGTATAGTTTTGAAGATGACAAGGTTAAATGAAAAAATTAAATATTAAATAGATATGAGAAGTTTTGTTTTATTATATATAATATTATAGACTCTTAATCTCAGGACGGGTCTACAAGGCAATCAGAACTTTAATAACACTTTTATAAATATACTTAATTATATGTTGAGCTAAACTAACCAATTTATACTCTTCTACGATGACTGATGGTTTTCTTTGTCTTCTTTCTCACAAACAAACACAGACTGTTAACAAAGCATCGGTACTTTTACTCTCTCGGCAAACAAAGAGTCACTTTATCTTCATGAATGATTCTAGATGTCCCACCGAGAGAGACAAAGGATGTTCAGGACCTCCTGCATCCAGGAGATGTCCCCTCTCTCGCACCTAAACACCTGTTTCCTTTCTTCTACCCTCAACGTTCACTCGTGATTCAAAAAATTGATTGTAGAACAATCGCTCTAATTTACTTGCTATGATTCACGATGTAAATATTTTATTGATAACAGTTATTGTCTCCTATTTCTTCTAGGATTTTTTGCTTCTATGATTATGGTAGAGAAACAGCAACAGCTGAAAAATTTCAATCTATGTTCTCAGCATAACATAACTTAGCAAGGATGCGTGCCACCATCTTCTTTATTTTGAATAACATATTTTTACTTAATATTTGACTGATGAAAAATGGTTAGTTTTGTTTTTTGGTTCAACAAAACAAATGAACAATGTTTAATGTAGATACATAAAAATAAAAATATAACTAAAATCATCTATACATAAAAAACAACTATTTATTAAAAAAGAGGATATTACAATATTAATTCCATTTCAGTAATAAAACCCACCCTCTAATTCAAATTACTGTCAAATCAATTAACAAAGCACTTTTTGCTTTTTTTAAAATTATTATTTGAAGTGTAGTACAGGCGGTCCTTGTCAGATTGCATTCCTTGGAAACCGATATAAATCAAAGCCTGCTCAACAAAAATGTATGTACGCATAACTTTTAATATATTAATTAAGTCTTTTATATTTTATAATATATTTATTTGTCGTTCACTTTAATTTTTTAACAGAAAAAAATTTAATTTATTTTTAAATGACATAAAACGGTTCCCGGTATTATTAGTTAGAAAAGATATTGATTTCTTGAAATAATTTATAGTAAATATGTGAGGATATTATTATTTGGAAGAAAGGATAACCTGAATCCATGATCCATGCCTGTACCCTACACCCTACTTTAGAACACATTTCTTTTTCAATCATCTCTTTTTTTCCTCTATACATTTTATAAACTTAATTTGATATCTTTATTTGTTAAAGTTTATATTTAACAAATTTTTAAAAAGTCAATTTTTTTTTTCAAACAACCTACCTTTGAACTCGCTTTGGCGTTAAACAGTTTCTGATGTAACTCCAAAACAACTTAAAATGGGTCAACGTAAATTGAATAGTACAAGAGCCCAAGAGGAGAAAAAAGTCATTTATTTCACCCCAATTTTTTATTACTGTAATGAAAACTATTTATAATTACTAGTCAAAACTGCTGAGTCTGCCTAGTATAGGTAAGGGGAATAAAAAATGGCAGCTGTTTCAAAACTAATATCAAGTTAAAATAGTTAATAATGTTTATCTTTGTAGGAGTAGTAGTTTTTATAATATTTGACAAAATAAACTCACAAAATGTTAATTTCTAGTTGTTCGTACGAAATGTTTGATTTTTGAAAAAATATATCTCTAGATCCATAAGACTCACATATGTCTGCCAACACTCAAAATAAAGAAAATTTAACTTACTATAAAGTAGTTTATGACACTTATCTTCATAGGGATAGTAATTTTTATGATATTCACATATGAATATAAATTTGGAAAATGAAAATTTGTCCGAACAACTATAAATCAATATATTTGAGCAAATATCATGAAAACTACTGCCCCTACGAAGATAAATCTAAGGAACTACTTAATAGTACATTAAACGAGCTTTAATTTGAGTGCTAATAGACATCTGTACGTCAAATGGTTTTTGAGATATTGATTTTCCAAAATATCTAATTATAATTCATTAACTACTGATCTTTCAGTACGTTCCATACAACATTTTTATGAAATGTTGCTTTTCAACAAGCAATATCTCGTGAACTATTGCACGCAAATAGCTCTATTAGGGCTAATATTTTAGCAAATTTACTCTTCTTTAAATAATGTTCTTTTAGATTTTCTAGTGTTGTTGGTAGTTTTTAAGATATAGTGCTGCGAATGAAAAATTGATGTTTTTTAAGGTTTTGAAATAGCTGCAATTTTTTATTCCCCTTACCTATTCTTGGCAGACTCAACAGTTTTGACTAGTAATTATACATAGTTTTCATTAAAGTAATAAAAAATTAGGGTGAAATAACTGACCTTTTTTGTTCCCGGCTCTTGTACTACCAGTATACTCTTGTACTACCAGTATACTCTTGTACTACCAGTATACTCTTGTACTACCAGTATACTCTTGTACTACCAGTATA
>NW_027115484.1:30549-33704 GCF_000696795.3 Halyomorpha halys | reverse complement strand
CCAGTATACTCTTGTACTACCAGTATACTCTTGTACTACCAGTATACTCTTGTACTACCAGTATACTCTTGTACTACCAGTATACTCTTGTACTATAAGGATTGCTCATATAATGTTGATAGCTGAATTTAACAACACAACTTCTTTATCTATTCTGATCTAATACCGGCTGGACAAACAAACCAAACTTAACCCCAGTGAATGGGACTTGAGAAAATTTGGCAGAAATGTTTATGAAGAACAAAACTTTAATCCAATCATATTCTAAACTGTATGATGGGTTAAAATTAAACCTTTCTCTAGAAATGAAAACTTGAAACAAGTAACAAAGTGAAATTGCTATAGACGTAGAAAAGTACATACCTCAAAGCTTCAGGTCCAATGGTACCAGAGTCGTCCACAGATTTGCTTTGAATTTCTTTATTTTCACTTTTTTCTTCTTCTACTTCAATCTTTTCCGGCTTTAACTCAGATGGTACTAAATTTCCTTAAATACATATAAGGACACCAAAATCAAAAAACAATAAGATAGTAAATATCTTTATTAATTTTAAAGTGATAAATATTACATTGTGGTCATGGACGTAGCAACTGAATTATAAATATAGCATATTCCTTATCTACTTTCATTTCAGTTTATGCGAATGGGTCTGTCTATATTTATCTATCATGTGTAAATACTTAGGAAAACTATTCCATTGATATTTCAAATTTTTAAGATAAATATTTTGTTTGTATTCATCGCATAAACAGGGTATGTATCTACCAAAACCTTTTTTTGGAATTCTGTGACTTTTCCCGGTTACTAAAATGTTATACTGTAAAAGTTCTCTCAAAGTACCAACCAACAAGGTAAATATACAGATTTAATGTATTTGAACTCCTCTAGTGCTCTGGAAACAGATATCAATTGTATTCCCCATCAACACTTTTCATTCCTCTGTAACGGACAAAACTCATAAAATATGCATGTACAAACTCATGACTCCAGAACTAAATGTTAGGGGTCACTTATTTTGGGAAAAAGTCATGTAATAATGTTTTTTACCGAATATATTAGAGCGTTAACCAAAAAATTCTATTAAATAAAAAGTAGTCATTACGTATTAGTACCAAGTTATAAAAGGATAGTACGTATAAGATGAGTTTGCCTACACAGGCAACAGTGGACACTAACCCATCACTCTCCTGTTTTCTCTTCACTCATTTAGTCGACTGCATTTCCAATTCATTTTTTAACTTAAAATGTTGAAACGTAAAAATACTTTCAGATGCCTCACACAAAAACAAGGGAAATTGTAATAATAAAAACAAATGAGAACATTTATTAATAAATGTTTTGTTGTACACTTTGTTCCTGGTAAGATGTGTTTGTTGTGGTAAGAAGAGGAGCTAGAGAGGGTGTAACAAACAATGTAGCAAACTCATTTTAGACAGACTATAACTGGATTCATTTTAGACAGACTATAACTGGATTCATTTTAGACAGACTATAACTGGATTCATTTTAGACAGACTATAACTGGATTCATTTGCTGTCTTCTGTGTGCATATTAAATATTTTAAAAAAAGAAAGAAATTCTCCAACAACAAGTAATTCTGCACAGCCGTGAAATGTAGATGATTTCATAAAAGTGTGTCCTTATTTTACATTAAAATCGAACATGGAAGAAACTACCCATAATAGCATCAGCTTTAACAAGAAATCATTCAATAAAAGCTAAAACAGAAAGACCATTTTTTAGAATTTTTCTACAAACTTTTTAGATACCAATGGCTTACTACCACACGACAATAGATGCAATACTGCAAAAGATGCTTTTAGAATCAGATATTTACAAGGAAATTATCTCAGTTTCTGATAATACTGTTAAGAATTTCTAAAGGAGATAAAACAACACTAACAAACATAAAATACAGTTCAAGATAAAAAGTGATTTAATTAGTTTTGGTACCTGTACTCGGACGAGGGCGCCTTCGGGTAGATCGTGTAACTATGTTACTGGTAATAAGGGGGCTCATGATGAAGACACGTTCGGCAAGTTTATCCGCTAAGAGGTTGTTTACTTCTTCTTGGATTTTATATACCTTTGAATTTGACTAAAAAGAACAAACATTTTATGAAATAAACAAAAATATAATGTAACAGTTCAAAATAGTACAAGGTAAATAAAGAATTTTAGAAGAAAAAAATAAAAATGAAAATTATTATTATTATTGATTATTCTCAATCATAAATTTAATGGTGAAATGTGAAGTTTAGATCTTTGTAATATTGTAATAAGCAAAATATAATAAGTTGATAAGTGTTTTAGCAGAATAAATTTATAAGCCTTGAACATGGACCAATAGCCTGAAATGTGAATGATCTCTTATGGCTAAGGAACAGCGCAAGAAAGGATTAGGGAAAAGTGGTAAAGTATAAATATTCAATTCCTGTCAAAGTTTTAAATTTGAATGTTTTTCTGGGAGAGAATTTTTAATTTTTTCTACAAATGTGGACTCCTGTCCATTCATATTAAGGTAGTCCATGGAACCTGTCCATAATATGTTGTGATTTAATAGGCTCTGGCAGAGTTTAAACTAGCCATGTAATGAGAACAATCTGTGAGAAACCACACGGTCAAAGTCAGGGATCTTTCTGATTACTTAAAAATGAAAAGAAAACTCAAGGCCTATAAGATGACTAAACTTTAGAGAATAAATAAACATACTGACAATAATACTGATATTATCATTACATATTGAAATTTATAGCCTACCTTTTCATCTTTCACCAAATTAACTTTTTTAGAAAGAGCGTCATCAACAGGAGAGCACAGCTGCTCAGAGGACTTGGACTTGGGCGGCTGTCAACAGAAAACAAATCAATTTTCATTAATGTTATAAAACTGAATATTTATATCAATTAATATATATATAATATATATAAGATATTTGTAGCGATTGGTTATAATGACAATTGGCTGTAAGGGCCTGGTACCTTAGAGGTCGTCATAAATATGTAATGCATGATATATGTAGCGATTGGTTATAAGGACAATTGGCTGTAATGGCCTGGTACCTTAGAGGTCGTCATAAATATATAATGCATGATATATGTAGCGATTGGTTATAACGACAATTGGCTGTAATGGCCTGGTACCTTGGAGGTC
>NW_027115484.1:30331-30499 GCF_000696795.3 Halyomorpha halys | reverse complement strand
GAGGTCGTCATAAATATATAATGCATGATATATGTAGCGATTGGTTATAACGACAATTGGCTGTAATGGCCTGGTACCTTGGAGGTCGTCATAAATATATAATGCATGATATATGTAGCGATTGGTTATAACGACAATTGGCTGTAATGGCCTGGTACCTTGGAGGTC
>NW_027115484.1:29812-30259 GCF_000696795.3 Halyomorpha halys | reverse complement strand
TATATATATTGTCGTGTTATTTTCTTTATACACACGCACATACACACATCCAAAAAATCAACTTAATCATAAAACAATATTTAACAAATGCAAATCATTAATAAGAGATGGAGTATTTTCACTACCGAAATGAAACCTAATACTGTAACGTCACTATTATATAAAAATGTTGTTAGTCATCTCCGAGGAATGTTTTATTTTAAATATAAAAATGAGCTCCAATACAAATTAAAATGCTGGAATAAAGACTTTCCCCACTTAGACTCTATTGAAGAAAATAATACAATCTGAACTACAAAATACAAGTAAATTAGTTATACAATTCGAACAACGCGTAGTGAAATTAAATGAACAGTTGTATAGGGTGTTTTTTTGAGCCCGATAGAACTTGAAATTGTAAAAAATAACACAAAAAATTAAATTGTAATCAAAATTTTTTTTTTATTC
>NW_027115484.1:23621-29442 GCF_000696795.3 Halyomorpha halys | reverse complement strand
GTATTGATCTTTCGAATAAAAAAAAAATTTTGATTACAATTTAATTTTTTGTGTTATTTTTTACAATTTCAAGTTCTATCGGGCTCAAAAAAACACCCTATATAATTTGTAAAATGGGGGATAGACCCCCATTAGGTAGGCAGGGGTACCCCTTAGTATTTATACATACATACAAACATAAATGTATATAAATACTTATTTAACCTCCCATCATAATTGTAGTTACAGTAAATTTAAGAAAAAAATAGAAGTTAAGAATAAGTATTAAAGAAAATTATTCATAAAGGAAATCATAAGGAAAAACTCAAAACCATAGTGCTACAATTGATGTTGAGAACCCCTAGAGAAGGGGAAGGAAGGAAACTTGATTTATGATGGATTTGTTGCTTAGGCGTTCCGGGTGGGGAATGATGTTTCCTGAATGCAGTCATAATGCAGATGGTCCTCATCATCTTTTGTCTATATCAAGGGCATGTGTCTTGCGAAAAGCTCGTTGAATCACGGCCGTGTTGAGCAGATTCAAATATTTTAAAAACTCTATTCTAACTTCCCATCATTATTGAAAATGCAGTAAATTTAAGAAAAAATAGAAGTCAAGAAATAGTGCTGAAGACTAATATTCAGAAAGTAAATCATTTGCAAAAATCCAAAACTGTTGTGTGACAATCGATGTTTACATGGAACATCGAGACAGGTTTTGGTTTTTGGCATTCATTAGTTGCTTAGGCACGGGCGGCGAATGATGTTTCCTGGATGAGGAGGTCCTCATCATCTCTTGTCCAGCTCAAGGGTGGACATCTTGACAAAGGAGACATCGAAGAGTCACCCACGAAGAAAAAAGATTCTTTGTTTGGATCGCCAAACAACATACTTCGGTGGATGAGAAGTGAGTTGAAAAGTTTTAGAGGACCAAGGTTTTGTTTCGTTAGTGTTTGTTTACTGAAAGATTGCCCACAGTCAGTGTTAGTTTGTTGAGAAAATCATCAAAAGAAGATTTCACGAAATTGGTTAGTTTTGTTATACTTAAAATTAAATACCTTGTAAAAATAGATATTAATTTAAATTAAGTATTATTGGTAAAAAAGTCTCTGTTTCTGATTACCTAAAAACCTACCCTGAAATTAAGAGTCTATTATATTATAAAATTTAAATAAAATTCTCCTATCTGTTAATTATTAAAGCTTTTCATTTGAACCCAAGCTATCTTGTAGATATGGAAATCCCATTTATTTTATTTTAATAATTTTTTAACAGTATGTATGTATTGTTATATCCTATTTTTGAGTAAATGGTGATTTTTTATATATAAATTATTTTTAGTATGCTTTATTTTATGTATTGTATCAGTATTGTTTATTTTTTATATTAAACAAAAAAGCAAGCTAACCAATTTTTTTTTAGTCAAATATGGAGTGGAAAACATCATTAAAAAAGCCAAGTGGCGGCACAATTCTGAAGTTGGTAGAATCGCTGCCATGTTGAGCAGAATCAAATTTTTCAACTTTATTTATGTTCTCATCATGATTGTAATTACAGTACATTTAAGGAAAAACAGGAGTTGATAATAAGTGTTAAATAATAATATTCAAAAAGAAAGTCATAAGAAAATGCTCAAAACTGTTGTGTTGCAATCGATGTTTATATAGAACATCTAGACAGGACTGTTTGTTTAGTGAGCACTGGTTGTTAGGACGGTGGGTGGATTGGACAAGGAGGTCTCCAGGAAGAGGTGGAGCGGGTCACCCTTCGTCTACTGCCCAGTGGTAGATATTTAGAAAGAAAATGTCAAGAGTCAGCAGTCATCCAAGTGACTCTTCGTTTGGATCACTGAGAGATTGAATGTATGCTGAAAAGAGTAGAGAACCAATCCTTTGTTTACAGTCAGTGGGTGTTTTTTGAGATAGAAGCCATCGAGAACCATCATTCATTAAAGATTTAATTGGTTAGTGTTGCACAGAATTTAATTATATTTGTAAAAATAGCAGTTAATTTAGTTAAGTGTCTTTGTTCTGATTGTTTGGAAAACCTGCCCTGAGAATGAGGGTCTATAATATTATATATAATTAAAAATAAAATTCTCATATCTATTTAATATTCAATGTTTTCATTTATCCTCATCATCTTAAAAGCTATATTTTAGATCTGAGAATAAATTAAAAACTATTAAATTCCTTTTATTTATGTTAAATAAATCTTGAATATTATGATTAGAAGTGTGATTGACGTTAAGTGAAATAAGGATATTCTTCAACTAAGTTACCACATTTTTATTTATGATATTGTATTTTATAAATGTAAAAATTCACAAAATAAAGATCTAAAAAGAGGAAATCACATAAAATAAATATTTTCAACATACCAATCAATAGAATAAATGTTAAAATTTTTATAAAGAGCTACATAAAATAACAATCATATAGATAATAAGGTACAAAAACTAAAATAATACTATTACTCAATGAAATAATTGAGACTTTCATGAGATGTTTAACAAAAGAATGTAGCTCAACTCTAAAATGCGTTTAACATACTCACGTTCTTAGACCTGAACCCCTTCTTGGGTTGAGGAACAACAATTGCTGTTTTAGAAACCAAAGCAGATTTGGGTTTCATTTCATTCTTCTTTTTTTGGACATTATCAACAATCGACGCAGCAACCTAAACGGACAAAATTTTCAATGCTTATGTAAAAATTAAATTCAAACAGAAATAAAAGTAAAAATATCTGGAAATATAATAATTAAAACAATAAATTATATCAGGAACATACATAATATATATGTACATAGTACTATGTAAATCATACTATTTTATCATCACCGATTACAACCTTCCATCAGCTGCCTATTTAATTATCTAGCGCTACCTTGTGACAACTATTTAAACAATTGCTCTGAAACACAGCAATCAGAAAGTGTGAAAGGCAGATGGCCATCGAGAGGAAGCATAAAGATTTGTAGACAATTTTATTGCCATTGTTGTTAATAGAACAATCGAGAATCATCAAGGCTGTTGAGAACAATCTTAGTTCGTGAATACCCAGCCAGCGCCTTCTTCAACAAGATGAACAATCTTTAGTTACATCAGAACCTGGTCCACGTCCACTTATTGAGGAAGTAATCCTACCACCAAGGCTATGCCAGTAAGTTACTCATCCAAACAGTTCATCTTGTCCAACATCTTACTTTTATTATAATTAAAGATTGATTTCCATGATAAATTGTGATTTTAAATTATTTTCAGAATTTAAGTAGATATTAATTTTTGTTTTTTATGACATATTTTTTTATAGCAGAAATATGTTTTGTTCTTTCTCTTTTATTTTATTTTTTAGAGCATGGGAGATTGTTGTATATTAGAGCAAAACTATAAGTAGCTGTTAAAAGGCAGAGTTAGGGCAGTGTTAATAAAATTAATATTAGTCAATCTGTTAATAGTCAATTCAGTATAGTGCTACATATGAAAAAAAACTTTTTTTATTTCTTATTTGATATTTAAGGTAGATAGTACTATCAACTGTGAGTACTTAGTGTCAACCCTACTAGCTTTGAGAAAGTAACCTCAATCTACAATACTATATTTAGAATTGATGCAATTAAAAAATTGATCAAAACCTTTTTATATATTTTTTAACATGGCACTATTTAAGCAAAAAAAAGCGATATCATTTTGAGTTAAGGCTTACTATTATTAAATTAAAGTTACAAGATGACCTAGCCAATTACTGACTACTCTTCAAATTATTTATACCTAGCTTACTTATACCTATTCATTTATTTTTGTCATTACGTCAAATACCACCAGAAAACTCTAAAAGGAACTTACTCTAAAGAACTTGCCATGAGAATGGGTTATATTTATTTAAAGTTTTAAACTGATTTTTTTTCTTCCAAGCATATATCTCTATGTCAGAGATTAAAGAAATCATATCCACTTTTCACAGAAATTGAGTTAATGTGTTCTATATGATAGAATAGAACACTAAAGCCAGTGGCGATAATTGGAGAAATAGGGCAGTATAATAAAAAACAATTTGTGGAAGGCATGAGGTTTTATACTGATAATGTATAATTGCCTATTAATACCATGTTGCACACAGCATGTCTACCACAACACAACCTAATAAGTGGTGTATGAACTTCACCACATATCAAATAGGCATGGTATACCTAAAGCCATACTTTGGCAGTTAAAGTTGACTAAAAACGATTAAAAAGAGAAAAGTAATATTTCCAACAAATCTACAATAGAAGTCATAATTCCCAATCTCGCAAAAGAAATTGAACAACTTAATGACATTGTCACCCAATGTATCTTGTCTTTATCATGAAGTTTACAAGAACTTATAGTACAAGAGCTGGGAAAAAACGGCAGTTATTTCACCCCAATTTTTTGTTACTTTAATAAAAACTATGTATAATTAGTTGTCTAAATTGATGAGTCTGCCAAGTATAGGTAGGGGGAATAAAAAATGGGGACTGTTTTAAAACGTTAAAAAAAGCTCTATATCTTCAAAAGTAACAACAACACAAGAAAACCTCATTTAAAGTAGAGTAAATTTGCTAAAGTATGACCCCTAATAGAACTATTAACGTTAAATAGTTATTGACATATAGCTTTATAAAAAGCTACAACATAAAAATGTTGTACAGAATGTTTTGAAAGATCAGTAGTTAGTGAATTTATTTTAAGAAATCGTATATAGCAAAAACCATTTGACGTACAGATGTCTATTAGCACTCAAATTAAAGCTAGTTTAATGGAAAATAAAGTAGTTTATGATGTTTATCTTCATAGGTGTAGTAGTTTTCATGATATTTGCTAACATAAATTTATTTATAATTGTTGTAGAATTATAGTATAGAGCTCCGAATGAAAAAATAATTTTTCAAAAACTACCAACAACACTAGAAAACCTAAAAGAACATTATTTAAAGAAGAGTAAATTTGCTAAAATATGAGTCCTAATAGAGCTATTTAGGTGCAATATTTTCCGAGATATAGCTTTTCAAAAAGGAACATTTCATAAAAATGTACTGAAAAATCAGTAGTTAGTGAATTTATTTTGAGAAATCTATATTTGAGGAACCATAAGACATAAATATGTCTGTCCGGACACAAATTAAAGTTAGTTAAATGTTAATTTCTAGTAGTTCAGATAAAATTTTTGATTTTTGAAAAAATATATCTCAGGAACCATAAGACGTACATATGTCTGCTAGCACTCAAAATAAAGGTAATTTAACTAACTATAAAGTAGTTTATAACACTTATCTTCATAATAGTAATAGTTTTTATGATATTCACATATGAATATAATAACTTTTGCACATGAAATTTTGTCTGAACTATTATAAATCAATTTATTTGCGCAAATATCACAAAAATTACTACTCATACGAAGAAAAACGTCATAAAAAACATTACAGTCCATTGAACTAGCTTTAATTTTAATACTAATAGACATCTGTAGGTCAAAAGGTTTTTGAGATATAGTTTTCTCGAAATAAATTCACTAACTACTGATTTTTCAGTACACTTTTTATGAAATTTTGCTTTTAAAAACATATATCTTGGGAACTTTTGAACGTAAATAGCTTAATTACGGCTCATAGCTTCGCATCTTTACTCTACTTTAAATGGTGTCCTCTAAGGTTTTCTAGTATTGTTTGTAATTTCAATAGAGCTCCAAATGAAAAATTAATTTTTTTTAACTTTTTGAAACAGACACCATTTTTTATTTCTCCCTACCTATACTTAGAAGAATAATCAATTTGGAATAGTAATTTTACATAGTTTTCATTAAAGTAATCAGAAATTG
>NW_027115484.1:15725-18619 GCF_000696795.3 Halyomorpha halys | reverse complement strand
TTTGTTCATTATTGTTACCGCCAACCTCTTATAATAATGTTTTTCCTATTAAACATCCTTATAATTGTTACTTACAATAATATTATTATTACTTTTAAAATTAACACCATGTCAGAAAATACTTTCTAATGCTAATGTCCATTGAGGGTGTAATAAATGTACGAGTTGGGATTCTAGCCAAAAATTTATTTACACATTAAAAATAAAATCAGATATTAAATATAAATACAAAATTAGAATAGACTGGTTTCTTATTGAAGGTGATATCATGTGTTATCATTGGAATTATCAATCCCTAGTTTGTCTGCAGATACAAACTACACGAAATAAACCCTGCTTTAAGAGCTTTTACAATTGTTAACATTAAAGATGCCTCTACACATATGCCAAACAATGACAAATTTGTCAATGCACAAGGCGTGTGGATGAGTTATTTGGCTTGGATGGTAAAAGTTCACCTAAATTTGTGGCCGAAATGTTGAGTGTCGGTTTTTGGGCCCAAATCGAAGGGCACTTGTGCTGCATCAACACTTTTATCTTCAGTTACCATTCTTTTAGATCTGCTAACAGATGAATATTTCTGCTCTCTGTGTTATAATTGATTTTCCTAACCTTTGGATTCAATAATTAACTATAGTTTAAGATGGTATATTTTTAAATTTTATCAATTTGGTGTAAATACATTATTTCAAATCTTGCTTATTAACTTTAGCAGAAATTTTTGATTTAACATGGCACAAATATATATTTATAAAGACATTAAATTAATTTTTCTAGATAAAAATTACATAATGAAAGTTGACTTTATATGTTATGTAGTTATGTACTACCTATATGTTATGTACTACCTATATGTTATGTAGTTATGTACTACCTATATGTTACGTAGTTATGTACTACCTATATGTTATATAGTTATGTACTACCTATATGTTATGTAGTTATGTACTACCTATATGTTATGAAGTTATGTACGACCTATATGAATTTTGAACAACTACAACATACTTTATTAATATTTATGTCCCCTTTCATTTAGCCTATCTTAATTTTTTCCTTTTTAAAACGAAAATCGAATATTATAGCCAACAAAAACCAAAAGAACGTATCAGCATGTAGATACCGACGTTTTTGCTTCCTTTGTTTACCAAGCATTTGTGACAAGTGGCAAATGTGTAGATCCAGCATTAGATTCCCTTGCACACTGTCTTTTATATCATTGATGAAAACACTCGTAGCATGGCAACGTGTAGACCCAGCATTGGATTCCCATTCACACTATCTTTTATATCATTGATGAAAACACTGGCACTACGGCAAGACTATTTCTTCTTTTACAAGTACAAAACTTTAATAGTCTCTCGTATATATGTCTCCAATGCTAGGCCCTTACCTCCAATGCCATATCTGCTACCTGCACCTGTTCTGAGGAACTTTCTCCTTCGGTCACTAAACTAAGAATGTACTTCAGGTCCTTTATACCTTTGTCTTCCCACTCTTACATCTTAACTAACTTAAACTATGATATATTGTATAATCCATTATGAGGGTCATATCAAAATAATTAACTGTAAATGGTACGGGTGCTAGCTATGTTAGCTAATGAACACACAACTTTCATAGCACACCTTTTGTAATTAGTGGAGTAATCTCAAGAAACAGTAATCTAAAACTCAAGCTTCATAAAATTTCAATTTTGTAACGTATCTTTGTATCTCCAATATACAGAAATATCTACTTATATTATCACAGCAGAATTTGAAATAACACGAGACCCTAAAGCAACGCCAGAAGAATTGATTGGTAAAAAAGAATAGAATATATTTACAATAAAATAGAAAATATTCACATAAAATCATGATAAAAAAAAAGAGTAAGATAGAGAAAACTAAAATTAAAATAAATATGATGTATACAAGGAGATAAACGCACTCACATTCTTAGACCTCAACCCTCTCCCATTCTTGACTTGAGGAACAACAATTGCTGGTTGAGAAACTGTAACAGGTTTAGGTTTGCTTTCATTCTTTTTTTTTTGTACATTGGCCACAGTTGATGCAGGAATCTAAACAAAAACAAATACATATATATTTATTTTTTTTGTCAAAGCTATCGGCGAAACATGACTAAAAGCAACATATAGTTGCATTAATGTTATAAATATAATGTTCAAAATGTATAATGCTATTCATATCAACGGTTATCCCTAAAAAAATGTTAGTTATTGAAGACATAAATATTGTAGACCTTTTTTTTTTATATTAAGATGTTGATATGAAAATAGACTTCCTTAATAATATAATCAATAAATTTACTTGTACAACATTTCGGGCTGTGTCCCATCTTATAGTACTATTATTCCTACAAATATAACACCTATCAATAATTTATGTATATAATTAAAACATATACTCAAATTTACCTTATAGTCAAATGTATCCATTTCCTTTTTTTAATTGTATGCATAAATTGTCGATAAATGTTATATTAAATAATACAGTTGTGGGAATAATAGTACTATAAGATAATAATAGTACTATAAGATGGGACACAGTCCGAAATGTTGTACAAGTAAATATAGAGTATTTATTGATTATATTATAAACGAGTCTATTTTTACCTCAACTTCCTAATATAAAAAAAAAAATTGCTAGAAAAAAAAATTAAGAATGGTTGTTATTGCTTCGATGGTTGGTAATGGTTTTTAATGTAATAAATATTTCTTGTAGCATACAATTTTTGTTGTTCTGCCCTAAATCAGTAGATAATAAACATCTGATAGATCATACAACTTTCACTTACCACCCAACATATGTCCCCAAATATTTTTTGTAGCATACAATTTTTGTTGTTCTGCCCTAAATCAGTAGATAATAAACATCTGATAGATCATA